>NW_020837967.1:23744665-23885992 GCF_003676395.1 Aethalodelphis obliquidens | reverse complement strand
GGAGGGGAGGGGAGGGGAGAGGAGGGGAGGGGAGGGGGAGGAGAAGAAGAAGAAGAGGACTGAGCAGGCGAAGAGGATGAAGACGACGCACCTCCACTGGCTGTGGGTGCGATGAGGCGCTTGAATGAGGAGCTTGTGACCACGGTCTACATCTTCCCTTCCGCCGGTGTGTCTGCCCTCCTTCCTCTCTGGCTCCCCTTCTCAGTGTCCCTTAGGGGGTCCGCTTTCTTCTGCCGTTCCCTACAGGCTACACCTACAGAGGGCCGTTCCACCGTGGGCACTGCAGGAGGCTAATCAGGGAAGTCAAATCCAAGGCCCTTGTCCTCACGCAGCTCACAGCTCCACTGGGGACACTAGCTCTCGAATGTGACAACCAGAGACCACACACCAAAGGGAGTACGTGTCTGGCCCAAGATTCCTCCCACTGCCCCGAATGCTTTCAACTTCTGGACAGTCGGAACCTGAGCTCCCGACGAACTGGGCCAGCGTCTGTGCGTGTCTGCATGCGGTGGCGGCAGCAGAAGCCACAGAGGGATGCTGACCGCCCAGACTGCGTGTGCAGCTGGAGAAGAAAAGGGGTACAGGACAGAACGCTAGGTAGCATCAGCCTGCAGGGACAGGCAGAAGAAAGTGGAGGCCCTGATGGACACGAGAAGTAGCAGCCAGGGAGGAAGGAGGGCAGACACACCGGAGGAAGGGAAGATGCAGACCGTGGCCACGAGCTCCTCGTTCAAGTGCCTCATCGCACCCACAGCCAGTGGAGATGAGTCTTCATCCTCTTCGCCTGCTCAGTCCTCTTCTTAACAACGGTCTCACCCCGCTTGCCTTGGCGGCTCACTTATTTCCCCTCCCCTCCAGCAACAGATCCAGCCTGATTTCCTCCTTCCTGCCTCATTTTCTAAAATCCACAGGCCAGGGAGTTCCCCGGTGGTCCAGTAGCTAAGACTCCACCTTCCAATGCAGGGGGCACGGGTTCGATCCCTGGCAAGGGAACTAAGATCCCACGTACCGCATGGTGTGGCCAAAAATTTTTTTTAAAAAGTTCAAAAATTAAAAAAAGAATGAAATCCACATGCCAGGGAGTGTCATCCATGTGAGAAAAGCAAGGCTCTGGACTCTTCCCTCCCTCCCCCCACCCCTCCACTTCCGCCTTCCTGCTGCCTCTCACCTGCCGTAGGTCAGGAGAGGACGTGCAGAATTCCTGTGCTGGACCGGCCTCAGGCTGGGTGCTCCGCCAGAAAAGGCTTCCGCTGCCACCGTGCCTGAAATGCCAACATTATCACCAATTCCTTTGGTGAAGAGTTCCTGGTACCTGTCTTCAAATGTAAACATGCTTGGAAGGGTAACCAACAGCCTTTGTCTCTAACACTGCGGAGAAAATCATTCGAAGACCTCTTTGATGTGTCTTGGAGAATCAAATACCTCGGAAGCCTGGGGCAGGGGCACGGTTGGCACCAAGAGATGGTTTAGGGAGCAGAGAGGGAAGGTGGCGGGGCTGATGAAATCTTAACCCATTTTGCAATTTTGCCCTGGATTACCTCGTCCCCTGGTTTGGGTTCGGGGGAAGGGGCGATCATTCATTTGTAACTGAGGCTGTAGGTGCTCCAGCCATACCCCCGGGCCTTCCTCAGAATTTACCCGCAGACGTTTTCCAAATAACAGTGGGGAAAGTCAAACCATCTGGACAGTTAATGCCCTGCAGAAACGAATGGGGGTCAAGTCTGGGGTGTTCCGCATGGTCGCCCAGAGGGTCCCCGGCAGCATTGGACCCCATGGCCCCCAGCAGTTCCCCGTTCATTACTGACCCTCAGAGCGCTTCCTGGATGGCCCCTGGAAGGAACTATTCACACCCAAACTCTGTTTCAGGTCTTGCTTTGAGGGGGCAATACAGACTGTATAAGGAATTTTTCCCTGTTATTCCCAAGACCGATTGGGGCAGGGCGGGGGGCGAGAATAAAGTCCACCAGCTCTCAAAAAAGAAAAAACCACACACTCACGACCCATAATTCAGAAATATGCATCAAAATTTTAAATGCCCATATGTTTTGACCCAGTAATCCTACTTCTAGAAGTTTACCTTAAGGAAACTAACAGACTGGGTGCAAAAATGTACGCAGAAGGACGTTTATCATCATGCAGAAGAGTAAAAATGGGGAAGCGATTTATATTTCCAGCAACAGCAAATTGGCTAATAAGTTATAGTAACCCTATGTTGCCATTAGAAATAACTGCAGATTTTTCTATGTCTTTGGTAAGTTAAGTGAAAACGCAGGCGACAAAACATCATGGAATCTACTTTTGTCACTAGTACCTCCCTAGGTGACCGTGTGGGCGTATCTGGAGGATGACAGCAGAATGTTAACAGTGGTTGGTCATCTTTGGCTGGAAAGACGGGGATTGCGGCTCATGTTCATTTCCTTTTTACACCTTTCTGAACTAAGAAAATGAATTATGCTTTTTTAATGATTGATACAACTTTTAAAACTGAAAAAAAAATTTTGTAAAGAGAAGCCAGTGGCCTCAGCCACGTAGAACTGAATTCCACAGCCAACCCCGCCTGTCCTCCCATCAGGAGCTACTGGTCTCATCGGCTAGGGGACTGGGGCAGACCCCCAGAAGGGAGGCATCCTCCTCAGCCGGCCGACGCTGGGCCGGGCGGCTCTAAGCCAGCCAGCCCCAGCCGACCTGGAGGCCGGGCGGTGGGGGGGAGGGGGGCGTGCAGCGCGCGTCACGTGTCCTGCGTGTGTGGCCCCAGCTGACTCGGAGGAAACGCGCGCAGCCCAGCATCCAAGCTCGGTCGCGCCCCGCCTCCCTGCAGACACAGCCCTGCCCCCGCCCGCCTAGAGCCCCAGCTGGCACTCAGCGGGTCCCTTTCCAATTTGCGGCACATTCAGGAGTTCGGTATTCCCACGGGAAGAGCTCGTTGCCATGGCGATGCGAGCCTCCCAACCCCAGGACCGCCCGGGAGGCCGAGTCCTCCCCCAGCACGGCCCGCCCCCGCCCGCTGGAGAGGGTCGCGGCGTGGGGGAGGGCGGCGTCAACGACGGACCCAGGTGAGAGGGAAGGGGAGGAAGGCCTGCTTGCGAGCCCCCTGGCCGCTCTGCCCTTTCCAGCCCCCTCGGGTCCAGGGGCAGATGCCGCCTCTGGTTCTGGAGCGTCTGGGTGGGGATGTCGGACGCTCCGATTTCCTCCCAGCGTCTTCCAAGAACGCCAGGGCATCTGTAAAAGTTTCTGGAACGCAGCACTCAGGAAAGAAGCGCTAACCTCCGGCCCCCGCAGTCCAGACTGAAAAGTCGGGAGGGGTGAGGAGAGGGAGGAGGGGGAGGCGACCGGCCGGTCCCGCGAAGGCGGGGGGCAGGCAGGCGGGGCCTCCTGCGCGGCCCTGGAGGGGCCGGGGTCACGGACGAGGCCCGGCCCCGGGACGGCGCAGCCACGCCCGGCGGCTACGCGGGGAGGGAGGGGGCAGTCACGTGCGCCTGCTCACCGGGGCCCCGCCCCCGCCCAGGCCCCGCCCACCTCCCAACCTCCCCAGAGCTCCCGGATGCCTCCTCCCCGGGCAGCCGGGGGCTCAGGACCCGCAGGCCTCAGCGCCGGGAGGAGACGTGTCTCCTGTTACTCACCGCAGGTGGCTGCCCCGGGGAAAGCTCCGAGTGCATCACCGACTGGCCTGGAAAGCCTTCCATCTCTGCTCTAGCAGCAGCAGCAGCTCTTTGATGAATTGTGTCTCGTGGCTTTGCAGCCTCCAGCCATACCATGCTGTAAACCCCTGGGTGCCTGCTGGCTCCGATCTGGCTTCCCTCCTCCTGCTGCCTCAAGACTCAGGGACTTGCAGTCGCAATAATCCTTGATTTTTCCAAGAGTTTTTTTTCCCCCTCCAGCCTCTCCGTGCACCCACCCACTCCTACACCTGACGTTTTCCTTCAACTACACCCTGCCCTGCTTCAGGTCCACAGACACACAGGCCTCGTGCCTTCCCATCCATCACCAGTCCAGTGAGAAGTCAGCTCACCCGAGAGGTAAGAGCACAGACGCCCCCGGCCAGCTGTCCACGCGGCCCAGGAGAGAGAGGCCACACCCAGCAGCAGGCCCCTGTGCAAAGAGCTCTTTTGCGAACCCCAGGCATCGTATTTCCAGAGTGAGCCACATGTAGAAAGGATTAGCTGTTTCACCCAGCAAGCCCACATCTGTAGTTACATTCTAACAGGGATACACCTACCCTGGTTATTAATCCTCCTGCTTTAGGATATAAGCGGATCACCAGCTGGGGTCAGGAAAAGAACCCTGCCCCAACCCATCCTCACCTGCCCCGTCTCCTGTGGTGCAGTGTTGCACTTCTGTCCGCAAACCAAGTTCACGGCCACCAACGGAGGCACCTCTGAGACAGGACAGCTCCAGTCTGTGCTGGAGAAGACATCCACTCAGTCACGTGAGTACGTGTGAAGAATCTACTTCGGGCAAGACGTCAGTCCCCACTGTGGCAGAAACAAAGTTGATTCCTGCACGGCCCTTGTCACTTCTGTGCCAAGAAACGCTGAAGTGGGAGGCCACAAACTGTGCGTGGTTTCTGGGACTTCTTGCCCTGAGGCGCCCGGGTGTATCAGGTGGCCTCGGGGAAACCAGCTGGGGTTTGGGTGGTATTTCCAAGCCTGCTGCCAACAAGGAAGGGAGCTGTTTCCTCTGGCCTCTGCTGATGGGGCCTCTCCCTCCCGTGAGCAGCCGGAGAGGCCAGGGCAGCTGTGTTTCCTTCTCTGATTCATTCTCTTCTGACCTCATAACTGCAGGCACTGGACACTTCCAGAAGTCTCCATTTCCCTGGGTGGGACCCACAGGAGTGATGCAGGTTGAGAGCCAGGACTTACTCTTTCCAGATCAGCAGGCCTGGAAGCCACAGTGAAGTGACATCCCCAGGAGGCCATAATCCCCAGTCACTCAGGCCTGGCCGGGGTGGGCTGACCACGCGATCCAGCATCCGAATCGGGACCTGTCCGTAATGAGAAGAGGCCCCGTGGATAATTACATGGGACTTTCCTGAGCAAACCAGGATGCGTTCACCTAACCTGAGGGGTCATCTCCGCTGGAAAGGGCCATGACCAGGACACCACGGAGACTCGACAGTGTCGGCCCCTCCCTGATGATGTCCCTGTGCCCCCTTCTGTGGACAGGTCTCCACCTACCCCAGCCCTTGCCCCCTCCTCTGCTCCTCTGCCCCCTGTACCTGAAGCACCTGCATTTCCACTCTCCAGCGTTGGATCAGCCCAACCATCTGTTTTTATTGGTACTGGCTCCAGGATGCTGGGAGATTAAATAGAGATTGTGATCAGTCATGTTTGTCGAGTGAGTAAATCTGGGTGGACCCCATTGCACAGTTAGGCTTTCTACCCTCGACTGCTTCCTCCACATTGCTCTGTTGTCCTGCTGGCTTTCTCGTTTCTCACGGTAGTGTTCCAAACCTTCTCTAGCCCGAATCCCCATCCACCCCCGATTCTTGCCAGGTGCCCCAACTTCCCTGAGAACAAAAAACAAAAACAAAACAAACTTGAGATGCGAACCTGTCAGACTTTCTAAACTCCCCTCCACCTCTGAACTACACGGATCGACAGACGCCCCTCTTCAGGGAAGACTGCCCCTCCTTCCCCCCATCTGCGTGGTCCCCACAGGGGCACGTGCTCACGTCCGGCCGCCTCTGCACAGCCTCGCACAACCTATTGACCCCTGTTGGATTCCTACAGACTCAGGATGGACCAGTGAGAAACTTTCCCTAGAATTCTGGGTTTGGGGCCAAGAGGGTCAGTCTAGTGCCTCTCCTGTGGCTGCAGCCTCAGCCTTGTTTCCCACGAAGACTGAAGAAGCCGAGGACCTGCAGGGGCCAAGAGAAGAATGAGGAGGATTCGGAGGGGGCCTGAGAGCCAAGTAGGGAGAGTCTGGAACATTCTGGAAGCTCCTGAGGCCCAGCCATGCTTCTGTTGTTGTTTTGTTTTTGTTTTTTAACTTAACTGATTTAAGTTGGTTTCTCTTAAACAGACTCACAGACTTAGAAAACTTATGGTCACCAAAGGAGAAAGCTGGGGGTGGGGGCAGGATAAATTAGGAGGTTGGGATTAACATATACACACGACTGTATATAAAATAGATAATCAACAAGGACCTACTGTATAGCACAGGGAACTCTACTCAATATTCTGTAATAACCTATAATGGAAAAGACTCTGAAAAAGAATAGGTGTATGTATGTATAACTGAATCACTTTGCTGTACACCTGACACTAACAACATTGTACATCAACTCCAATATAAAATTGTTTTAAATAAAAATAAAGAATAAATTGGTTTCTCTCACTTATAATCAAAGGCCTCTTATATAACGCAAGCTGTTTCTCTCACTTATAATCAAAGGCCCCTTATATAACGCAAGCTGCTTTTCCCTCCTGTCTCTGGCTGATTTCCTCCTCAATTCAGTCCCCATGCTGGCCATGCTTGTTTTATCACTCGCGTCAGTTCTCTTGAACCTTCAGTCGTGTTAGTTACAAATATGCTCATCTCCCCATCCCAAAACTAAATAAATAAGCAAAGGATCCAGAAGCTTCTGTCCCTGTCCCCTCTGCTCTCGCCAATTCCATTTTCTCACCTCCCACGTCGCACCCAATCTACTGCGTGCTCTGGCTCCCCGCCCCCTTCCCTCTTTCCCGATGAGCATTGCAAGCCACGCCCACTTGCTAGCCTCGTGCTGCTTGTCTGCAGACCTGGCATCAGCAACCGCCTTGTCTTGAAACTCACACTTCTCTTGAGGCTTTTCCTCCTGGTTCTTGTTGCTCTTAACACAGAGAAGCTTGACCTGCAGAAGTGGTACCAGGATCTAAAGGTACTAGGGATCTAAAGCTCTAGACTTTTTCAACCTTCCTCTCATCCCATAAACATGCAACTGCCCTGTGCCCACTCTTCCGGTGCCCCACAGAGGGAGGCTGACTCATCTCAGGAAACAGCTGGAGTTGAGGTGGTAATGGGCGAGTCATTTTGCTCTTGTGATAACACTGTCAAATGTGGATTACAGTGGAAGGGGATGGGGGGCAGGAATGGGGTGGAAGAGGGGGCTAAAGGTGTATTACTGAGGTTCTAAACATTTTTATGACATTTAAGGTTCTATTTTCACTTTCATGTTAATCTGTGCTTGATGGTGTGTTTCAATTTACCATCCCATCGGCGCCAAGTAATCGCCAACCTTTAGTGCCATAGTTCATAAGTGGAATGTATGCTCAGTGTTTCAGAAAATTTCTGCTTCTGAAGTGAGTCCCTTTCTCCCTCACATTGGAAAGGACTGACTCAAGGGATAAGCATCTTTGAAATGTGAGAGCTGTCTCTGTTCCTAGCGGCACTAGATGGAAAAGAAGACCTCAGTCCTGCCCTCAAAGATTCATAGGTTCATTAGAAAAACACCACAAGCACACTTGAAAAGTTAATTATAAGCATAAAGCAAGAATGTGAGACGTGGCACACGTGGTGTGATATAGGGTGACGCAGACAACGCTTTTTCCACGGGAGATCAGAGGCGGGAGAGCCTTCCCCGTGTGGGAATAACCAGCCGAGGCTTCCTCGGTTGGTGGCGCTACTGGTCTGGGAGGTGAGTGGGGGCCTTAGATGAAAAGTAAGAACAATGGAGGAAAAGAAAGAGAGAGGGATGCTTGGTGCAAAGAAGTCCAAGAGCCTGCAAGGTCCTGAGCTTGGGGTCACGATCAGGCTGGACTGAATGGAGGGTTCTCACGGGGACACAACAGACAACGCTTGCTTACCTTCCATCAAACTGAGCACATACCCAGGCCATCAACACGGCCAGGACGCCCACCATTTTTGTTCAAGAATTTCTTATTTGATATTTTACAAACAGCATCAAGAAGACATTATGGGAAAAATCGGAACGGAGTTGGACTTCCTTATGCTTGTGTTATGGTGTTTAACAGTGTTGTATATTCGCCTTCTTTGGAGGGTAGAGGGGGCACTACCAGCGGCTAGGTCCTCCGAAGGTCTAACGCAGCCTTTCAGGAGAACGTTAAGTTGAGGCCATGTTTTGGGCAACTTGAATTCCAAGTGCGGCAGCTACACACTGCATGTCTTGATGTGCAGACGGTCCCAAAGGGCAATGACTGCCTCAAATTCTCTGGGCTCTGAGTTACTCACCAAGATTAATTCAGGGTTTCAGATCCTTTGTTGCACGGTGCACGCTTCCAGGGCTACACACGTGAGAGGTTTCTTCATGGCAGTGATTATACCTCTTCGTTTCATTGCCATTGTTGATTGGCATTGGCTGGAAGACAGAATGTCCCCTCGAATGCAAAGCCTTTCTTGCAGAATATTCCCTAAAACAACCGAGGAGGTTTATTGCTTTGATTAACTTGACAGTCTGGAGACAACGGTTATCCAACTTTCTCACCCTTCTGGGTTAGTCGGACACTACCTTGCTGTTGTCACCTGTGCCCACCCTGTGCTTGGGACACTGGAGGTCTGGGCATAGGATGCCGTGAGTCACAGATATTGTGAAATGAGTGACTGAATGAATAAATGAACAATTAAGGAGGATTCATGCTAAGAGAAGGTATCCCAAACGTGGCACTGAGAGGGAGGTTGGGATAGATGATTGCTAGGTCTCTTCCAAGTGCAAGAACTCTCCTTAGATTGGGGAGGGGCTGAGGGAGGATGTTCAATTCTCTAATAGGTCTCAAGAGAGGTCCGCTCTCAGTCCCTTCCCTAGAGCTCTCTTGGAAAGATCCCATCACCACTGTCAGTAGTCTATTTCAGTTTCTTCGAGTCTCAGGGAAGAAAGTTCTTTCTAGCAGCCAACTCAGCTCCCTCAAACTGCAGTTGAACTGATTCCGTCCGTCTGGTTCTTCAGTGAAAACAGCTCTTCTTAGGGTCAGGGGTGAAACGACTGCTAAGGCCAGTCTAGGATTAAAGTCTTGGTGGGGAGGAGAAGAGAGGCCTTTACAGAGACGCCGGTCAAGGTGATGAGGCCCTGCAGGCGGCAGGGAGGAGCCCCGGGGATTCGTTCAGGAAGTAATTACAGCAACAGCGCAGATGTCCAGGCCGCGCCCCTGCCCGGGCACGGCCCTGAGTGGAGGTGGATGGCTTCAGTTATCCGGGCATCTTGATGGGTGGGCCCTGCACACGCTCTGGGGAAGACGGGAGGAAACAAGCTCCAGATCAGTCACTCCGACTGTCACTGGATGGAGGGCGTTTAGCACCTGTGGGACCAGAGGGACAACAGGTCCACAGAAGCAGAGAGGGAAACGGAAAGTCACTGGGCCAGGATTGGGAAAAAAGGGACAAACGAAGCACTGAGACCCATCCTTTTTAGGCTGATTTGCACAAAGGTAGTGACAATGAAGTCACCTAGGTGGGAGTGGACAGTGGGGTTCAGGCCTGGGAATTCCCCGGCCTCACGTGTGGCCCAGGGCTGGGGCCTTAAAGGGAGCCCCAGACCAGAGACGGCGGGTCTCACAGGCAAAAAGGAGGGGGATGCCATAAACTCAGGTGAGGCAAGGAGATGAGAAGTAGTGAAAGCAGCCTCCTGAAGGCTTCTGGAGGAGGACAGAGCAGGGTGCCACTCCCAGCCTGTCCCAGAAGTTCAACAATCCTCACCACGAGCAGAAACTCCGTCCCTCGCTGCCCCTGGGCTACTGTGTGGGGTGGAGGGCGGTGGATGGGTGTGTGCGCGTGCGTGCATTTATATACGGAGAATTCTTTTTCCTTGAGAAATGTTTGTGTGTGTCCAGCATTTAACATACAGTATTTCATAAATGTTTGTTAAATGAATAGCGCTAACATTCATTGCACTTCTACTGCTTCTCAGGGTTTTACAGGAATGATTTCATTTAATCCACCTAATCATCCTATGACTTTTTAAAATCCCTCTTTCATGGATGAAAAGAAAAAAAACACTGAGGCTCAAATAAATGAAGTAACGTGTTCAGCTACTAGGGGACATATGTGTGGAGTGGAAGGAAAGAAGGGCCAGAGAGAAGAAAGGAACAAGAGAGGGCGGGAGGAAGATCTTAGAAACGGGCTGTCAGAAGGCTCAGAGAATTTCTTTTGAAAATCGCTTTGACTCAGCAAAACTGTGCCCAGCACACAGATCCCCTTTCAGTCCTCTTTACCGCCGGTGTTGAGTCCTGTGAGGAGCTGTGAAAATGAGCCCAGCCCCACGTGGGACTGAAAGGGAATAAATGACAGGGCAGGATTTTAAATGAATGTCAATACGCCACGAGCACCCCGAGCGCTTTGGGCTGCGGACAGTGGGATGGACAGACGCTGGGGTGCTTGTTGTTCAGGCTGCTGACCGTCGAGAAATGATCCTGTGAGCCTCGTATCAACAGGTTTTATTGGGGATAACAGCCATCAAAACCTTCGAGGGACTGAAGAGGAACATGAACGGGAAAATAAAGGTTAGATGACCTCACAGAAGGGCACACTCAATGTCCTGCCTCGGGTGCAGGGAAGCAGGACACAGTTTTGGCTGTGAGCTCCCCAGCAGCTTAAGCAAGGAGTGAAAGCATCAGGTAACAGGAGCTGTGGTGTTCACAGGGCAAAAGCGAACCCCCGGTTTAGAGGAAGCACGGCGCGTTCTCTTTGCTGAAACCTCAGATATTTTTGCCTTGCAAACATCCTCAACAGCGTCCCGCGACGTCACAGTCTGTAGAGTTCATGTTTATGTCGCCGGACTCCATGCCGGTCGGTTCAGAGACGCCGCAGCATCCTCCAAGGGCAGCAACCCAAAGGCATCACGAGACGCCACTGGTCAGAAAGGGCCTTTGTTGCCGCGACTGTTCCTACTGCTTCCTCGGGGCCAAAGCCCACAGCGAGAGGAGCCGCCGTAGGCTTCAAGAAGGAACGAAACTGAGTTATTTGTACTGAGGGGGATGGACCTAGAGACTGTCATACAGAGTGAAGTAAGTCAGAAAGAGAAAAAGAATACTGTATGCTGACATATATATATGGAATCTAAAAAAAAAAAAAAGGTCATGAAGAACTTAGGGGCAAGATGGGAATAAAGATGCAGACCTGCTAGAGAACGGACTTGAGGAGACAGGGAGGGGGAAGGGTAAGCTAGGACGAAGTGAGAGAGTGGCATGGACATATATACACTACCAAACGTAAAATAGATAGCTAGTGGGAAGCAGCCGCATAGCACAGGGAGATCAGCTCGGTGCTTTGTGACCACCTAGAGGGGTGGGATAGGGAGGGTGGGAGGGTGGGAGATGCGAGAGGGAGAGGATATGATATGGGGGTTAGATGTATACATATAGCTGATTCACTTTGTTATAAAGCAGAAACTAACACACCATTGTAAAGCAATTATACTCCAATAAAGATGTTTAAAAAAAAAAAAATGCCACCCAGGGAGTCCCACCGGAGGTCTCGTTCCCAATGGCCTGAGGCAGCCGGCCCTGCCCAGGAACAGGAAGGATCCAGTCGCCTGGAGACAGCCCTGAACAGACCCAGGCAGAAAATGGCAAAGTGCTTCAGAGGTATTAGAAGGTGCAGATCAAAGGAAAGCAGCCTCCTCGAAGGGCCGTCTCCCACAGCTCCTTTCTGGACAGCATGGGAGCAGAAGTGCAATGCCTCAGCAACCGGTCCACGGTCGCATCATGGCCCATTGTTCACGGCTGCTGGCTGGGGTCCTACAGGTGTTAAGGTCAGATTTTGACTTTGGTTCAATTCAGATGGGCTGGACCTTTTGTACGTGCCCAGGATTTCTGAGTGAACGACACGGAGCAGCTCAGTTCATCCGCACTGACAGCCCCGAGGTGGGCGACTTTATTATTCACATTTTCACATTAGGAAATTGAGGCTTCAAGAGGGAGAGGCCTGAGAAACATACCTTTGTTGGGATGGTATTCGCTGGGATTCCTGCGGCCGCGGGGCTAAGTGCAGAGGTCCTCCAGTCTCTCCATTTCCCAGGTTGGTGAAGACAGACTTGTCTGTGACTGCTTTTTATATCACTCTTCCAATTCAAAAGAAAAAAGACTTGGCAAGCTATAAACAGAGCTCCCCACCACCCCCAAAAACTCGATCACTCGATCATGAAAATGTCGATTACCATGCCAGAGGAAATGACTGTCCCACCTCCCCTCCACCCTCCTTCCTTCCAGCCCAGGTATTTGTGAAGACTTCACCACGTCCTTACAAGTCCTAGCTATTACAAACACGGCTGCAATGACCGCTGGGCTGCATGTATCCTTTCGGACCATGTTTTTCTCTGGGTATGTGCCCAGGAGTGAGACTGCAGGATCGTATGGTAGTTCCATTTTTAGTTTTTTAAGGATCCTCCATACTGTTCTCCATAGTGGCTGTATCAATTTCCATTCCCACCAACAGTGCAGGGGGGTTCCCTTTTCTCCACACCCTCTCCAACATTTGTTGTTTGCAGATTTTTTTGAATATAGCTATTCTGACTGGTGTGAGGTGATACCTCATTGTAGTTTTGATTTGCATTTCTTTAACAGTTAGCGATGTTGAGCATCCTTCCATGTTTTTGTTGGCAATCTGTATGTCTTCTTTGGAGAAATGTCTGCTTAGGTCTTCTGCCCATTTTGGGATTGGGTTGTTTGTTTTTATGATATTAAGCTGCATGAGCTGTTTGTAAGTTTTGGAGACTAAATCCCTTGTTGGTTGCATCGTTCGCAAATATTTTCTCCCATTCTCTGGGTTGTCTTTTTGTTTTGTTTATGGTTTGTACACACTGCTATATTTAAAACGGATAACCAACAAGGACCTACTGTATAGCACAGGGAACTCTGCTCAATACTATGTAACAACCTAAATGGGAAAAGAATTTGAAAAAGAATAGATACATACATAGGTATAAGTGAATCACTTTGCTGTATGCCTGAAACTAACACAACATTGTTAATCAACTATACTCCAGTATAAAATAAAAAGTTAAAAAAAAAAAAAAGAATTTACCACGTCCTGTTCCCAGGCATGCGGGGTTCAAAGATGAGCAGAACGTAGTCCCCGTGCTCAAGGGCTCACGCTCTATCGAGGAGACAAACAAACAGCTGAAGGCTCCCATGCCGGCAGGAAGGGCTAGCTCAAGGACCACAGAGAGGGGGCCCCCAGGTGGGGGAGTACAGAGAGAAAGCGTCCCCTGCCCGAGATGGCACAATAATCTCTAACGTCCGTCCCAAGAGGCAGCTGCGCTGACCCAGCAGGGGTGCTGGGCTTGCACTGACTCACCCCCACCCTCAGCCCAGGGATGAAAGACGGTGGCCCCAGTCTGCGGTGCTGGACTCGTACAAGAAACGTGAAGCCTGTGGTTCATCTCTCCCAGAGACCCGTTTAAAATGTGGTCCAAGCTTGGAGCCCCGAAAAAAGCAGAACTCTCTTAAATGCCCAGCACAACATGTGGACTATTATCCACTGTACATCCACTTCCTGGAATATTAATCTCTCATTTTAAGTGATACCTGTTAAGACTCTACATCTGAAATTCTTCCAACAGGGACTTCCCTGGCAGTCCAGTGATTAAGACTCCGCGCTTCCACTGCAGGGGACATGGGTTTGATCCCTGGTCTGGGAAGATCCCACAAGCGACTAAGCCCATGTGCCACAACTACTGAGCCCACGTGCCGCAACTACTGAGCCCAAGTGCTGCAACTACTGAAGCCCACGTGCCTAGAGCCCATGGTCTGCAACAAGAGAAGCCACCGCAATGAGAAGCCCACGCACCACAACAAAGAGTAGCCCCCACTCGCTGCAACTAGAGAAAGCCCGCATGCAGCAACGAAGACCCAACGCAGCCAAAAAAAAAAAAAGAAAAAAGAAAAACAGTAAAGCTTCTACAGTCATCCCCCGCCCCTTATCCAAAGAGGATACGTCCCAAGACCCCAGTGGATGCCTGCGAGAGTACCCAGCCCTGTATATGCTATGGTTTTCCCTTACATACCTATGACAATGTTCAATTTATAAGTTAGGCAGAGTAAGAGATTAACAATAATAACTAATAATAATATAGAACAGTTATAAAAAATACACTGTAATAAAGGTTATGTGAATCTGCTCTCTCTCTCTCAAAGCATCTTACTGTACAAATGTAATGCCTTTGCCACCTTAAGAAAGCACTTACCACACACTGTGGCTGTAACTTTTGCAGTCTGAGGTGTGACAGCAAAACTAGCAGGAATTTTTTTTCCTTCTTCACAATTTCACGGGTAGAAGATTCGTTCTTACCATACATAGCAACCTCAGCATACGATTTTTTTGCCTTCCTTATTAAGTGGAGAACTTTCACCTTTTCACTTAAGGAAGCACCTTACAGCTGCTCATTGGCACATCCAAATTGCTGACATCACTCCGCTTGTGCTTTGGGGCCAATATTAAGTACAATTAGGGTCACTTAAACACAAGCACTGCGGTACCACAACGGTGTATCTGACAACCGAATGGCTACGAGGTGACCAACAGGTGGGATGTGCTGGACAAAGGGGTGATGCATGTCCTGGGCAGATTTCATCCCGCTACTGAGAACGGCATGCAATTTAAAATGTATTGTTTATTTCTGGAATTTTCCATTTAATATTTTCAGACTGTGATTGACTGCAGGTAATTGAAACCACGGATCAGGGGAAGAATGACTGAATTGTGTTTTAGTATTTGCATATTAAATTAGTATTTGCATATTAAAAAGGGTAAGTAGAATTCTAAAAGATACATGCACCCCAGTGTTCATAGCAGCACTATTCACAATAGCCAAGACATGGAAACGACCTAAATGTCCATTGACAGAGGAATGGATAAAAAAGACGTGGTTCATATATACAATGGAATACTACTCAGCCATAAAAAAGAACGAAATCATGCCATTTGCAGCAACATGGATGGACCTAGAGATTATCGTACTAAGCAAAGTCAGTCAGAAAGAGAAAGAAAGAAAAACCCCATATGATATCACTTATATGTAGAATCTCAAATATGACACAAATGAACTTATCTACAAAATAGAAACAGACTCACAGACATAGAGAACAGACTGGTGGCTGCCAAAGGGGGGGAGCTGGTAGGCGAGGGATGGACTGGGAGTTTGGGATGAGCAGATGCAAACTATAGAATGGATAAACAACAAGGTCCTACTGTATAGCATCTGTGCAATTCAACATCCTGTGATAAACCATAATGGAAAAGAATACAAAAAGAATATATATATATATATATATATATATATATATATGTATAACTGAGTCACTTTGCCATACAGAAGAAATTAGCACAATATTGTAAAACAACTATACGTCAATAAAATTTTTTTAAAGGGTAAGTAGAAAAATAAAAAAACAAAAAGAAGAAAAAAAGGGTAAGTAGAAATACTCTTTTTTTGACACTTAAAATTTTTTTCATTTTTAGTGACCTGTATTGCTTTCTTTAGAAATACTCTTGATATTGGTCAGCAGCTCTTAGGTGAGATCCTGGCAGCACTGGGGGTGTTTCCTCCTTCTGTTTCCTAAGTGCTCTGCAGTGTGGTCACGTTGTCAGGGACTGTGACTGCACACACATGTGCGTGTGAGCACACGTGTCGGGCAGCGTCCTCACGTTCCGCGTCCCCTCCTCACACGCTGTCGGGGAGAGGAACTGGGAGGTGAAGGGAGGGGAGCATCTGGACTTAGCGGAGGCTGGCCGCTCCTTTGGGAGGGTCGTCCGGAGAGCCACAGTCAGGGGCAACTGTGTCCCCAGGTAGCCTCCTTGTGCCCCTTGGGGATCCTGCCTGGGCTGATGTCCCCTAGACTGGAATTCTCTCGCTGTAGAGATAGCTTTGAAGCCGACACAGGACCTACCCCCAGTAGGAAGCACTCCAAGTCCACAGACACTGCTGGGACCATGGCAGGCAAGTCCCGATCTCCTGTGGCCCTCGAGGGTCCACTAGAGGCTCCTGAGGGTCCTGCCTGGGCAGGGAGAAGCGGGGTCTTCTGAGGGCAGCGCTCTGCATGCTGGCTGACCCTGCTGGCTCATCTCTGGGCTCTGGAATTTTCCTACTCACTTGGACACACTGCCTGGGAGGCCCCGGAGGCCGAGCCAGCTCCCAGAGGCTCCCTGGTGCAGGTGGTCCCGGGGGCACGGGGTGGGTGGGGAGAGCCCTCACCCCGTCGCCTCTGCGTGGGCTGGCAGTTCTGGAAGGGACCAAGGGGATTCCAGCCTCTAGGTCCTGCCTCGAGGTCCAGCCCCATCACGGAGCCAAGGGTTTGGCTCAGCGGTACTGGGCCTGAGGCCCTGGGGTCCTGGCTACTCTCCTCCCCTCCCCCATTTCCCCTCCCCCTCCCCTCCCCCCTTTCCCCTCCCTCTCCCTTCCCCTCCCCTCCCCCTCCCCCTCCCCTCCCCAAAGGTGCCTGCTGACAGCAACCTGTTTTCTCCTTTGTGCCTCACAGCTGAGATGCCTTTGCCCAGCTTGGGGCAGGCCGGCGGGGCAGTCGCGGGGAGGCCCCGAACAGAGAGAGGAGCATTTGGGGGGCCCCAAAGCCACAGAGGCCCCCGGGGCCCTCAGCTGCCGCAGCTGACGAGCTTGGCTAAAGAAGGCCCGAGCACCTGTTTAATCTCGAGAGGAAGACGGCAAGTAGGGCCGTTCCCTCTAACACGCCCCATTAAATATTCCTGGAATCCAAATGCAAACGGAAAAGAATAAACCACTTTGAAGTTCCAGGCGACGGGTGAGTTTGGGATGGGGGAGGGTCCAGGTACGGCTGGACGGGCTGGGCTGCGTGGGACTCGGCCGGGCGAGGCTCCACGGCCCGGTGGGAGCGCCACGCCACCCCTCCCCCGCCCACTGACCGGGTGTATCTGGGCATCAGTTGGTCCTTGGATCTGCAGGAAGTGGGGCGGGGGGAAGGTGGTGTCTCGGGGTGCAGATGCGCCTACCTGGGCGGGGAGGAAGAGCCGGGAGCCAGGGTCGGTCTGGGTGGTTGGCCTCCCGAGAGCCCTGGCCTCAGGAGGGTCTCTGGAAAAGCAAATGGGCCCCTGGGCAAGGGGCTCCCTGCTCTAAACGCTGTGGGTGTATCAACTCATTTCATCCTCACAACAAACCTGCGATGTGGGTATCATTATCGCCCCCCTATTACAGACGAGAAAACCGAGGCACAGAGAGAGAGGTGGCTTTCCCAGGATACCCGGCAAGGAAGTGGCGAGGCCAGGATCTGAGCCCACAGTCTGGCTCCACAGCCCCGGCTCTGAACCGGGACTCTCCACCGTCTCTGTAACTGCATTTTGAAACCAACTATTCTGCCCAGGAGGCACCTGGCACAGCACACCCTGCCCACCCTGGCTCTCCCGGCCTGGAAGTCTCCCCACTCTCTGTAACTGGCTGTCTCTTGGGGTCGGAGCCCTTCTGCCCACCTGGACACCCGTGCCCAGCCCGGGGCCTGCTTCCTGTGTTGCCCCCCACCTCCGGAGGCAACAGAGTTTCACAAAGCTTGATGGCCATTAAAAATGAACACAGGGAAGGGATCCAGGGCCTGCCACTGGCCCCGGCCAGGATTTACTGCGATTCATGAATGCCCGAGGCCTTCGTTTCTTTGAGGGACTATGAAGGCAGTGTCAGGGCCCTGTCGCCCCCCAGAGGGAGGAAGAGGGGCTGAGGGCTGAGGTGGCGGTGACGGCCCCTCTTACCTCCCTGGGGACCTGCCGCCACCCCCACATGTCCTTGAGGCTGTCTTTCTCTCCCTGAGGCCCGAGCTGTTCTCCTCTCATTGGAACCCCAGGACAAAGCCTGCTTGACCCAAACGCACTCTCAGCATCTGCTGAAAGCATCCAGATTGCCCAAGTCTCTGCAATACGGCCTCGCTTTCTCCAGGTGACTCATCCAGCCTCCTCGTTGTTGCCAAGAATATCTTTCCAGAACACAAGTCAGATTAAGTCTCTCCTGATTAAAACGATTTAGAATCTGATGGGGACAGCTGCCCACGGGATACAACCCCGGCGGCTTAGGATGTCACACGAGGCTCTCCGTAGTCTGGCCCAGCCTACTGGCCTCTGCCTACTTGAGCCAGCTGGGGCAGAAGCCATTATTGCGTCCAGGCATTGGGTGAGCTGCTTTCCCAGTCCAGTGACCCCTCAGCCTGGTATACAGCTCCTATTCATCCCTCAAAGCCCCACTCAATTATGTCCTTCCAGGGCTGTCCTCAGCCACCTCTCTCCAGGGGCAAAAACCAAAAAACAAGAACAAGAACAACAAAGCAACATAACCTTTGGCACGTACATCTATCACATCCCCTCGTACCCGTGTCCTGCCCGCTATATGTGTCATGTCTCCCACTGTAATGAGCTGCTTAAGAGGAGGTAGCAGCTTCATCTTTGTATTTCCAGCAACGCTGTTCCAGTGCAAGTATTTGGGAGAGAGAAGCAATACTGAGCCAATAATATCCATTAACCCAACAGTGTGCGTGCACCTCCTTCGTTAACTCTAGCGGAGGAAAAGCCTTTTGAGAGACTGACTGCCGCACGTGACACCAAGTTCTGGCGTGACAGGAAGGAGACCTACACTGTGGGAGAGGCTCACCCAGGGAGGCCAGAGAGGCAGGCATGGGGTTTGGGGCCCCTGACGGGCCTTCAGGGACTGGGCAAGCTCAAGGGCTTTGCAGATGGGTGCAAACCAAGCTTTCTCAGCCCTGTGGCTTTCCCCAGGCCAACCCTGCCCAGAGGAACTCATTCTGCCTCTTAACTCACCTACCCTAGACTCTCCCCCTGAGGCTCGGTTCTGGTCACTGGCGGCCCTTCCTGCTGAGCAGAAGGCAGCCTCCGGGCCCCGCTCAGTCCATCACAGGTAAGTGTAGACCATCCCCACCTCCATCCTCCTCCAGGGACAGCGTCTTCCCCTCCCTGCCGCCTTCACCCCAGATGCCGCTGGTCTGCCCAGCTGGACGCACTGTGGGACCCCAGGAAATAGAGGTGCTGGAGCCAAATCTGTCTGAGTCTAAATCCTGACACAGCCAAGTCTCAGCGTCCTCATCTGCAAAGAGGTGGGAACCAACTCGCCCTCAGGGTAAGTCTGGGAAACAGAGGTAACGCAGGCACAGTCTCCGTGAGCAAACAGTAGGCACTTAATACATGGTAGCTCTGGGGTGCAATGGCCCCCTTGCTCTTTCCTTCATGTTGATAAACACAGTTGACTATGATGGGCTCGTGGACCCTTGCCCAGTAGCAGCTCATGAGCAGTAACTCGTGACAGGTACATCCGGGTCACCTGTAAGCCGCAGTGCCTACGGTGTGACACGCAGGATGGGAGCAGCCCCGAGCAGGGCAGGGCCC
Source organism: Aethalodelphis obliquidens (assembly GCF_003676395.1). Taxonomy (NCBI): domain Eukaryota; kingdom Metazoa; phylum Chordata; class Mammalia; order Artiodactyla; family Delphinidae; genus Aethalodelphis; species Aethalodelphis obliquidens. The sequence continues at coordinate 23,866,717 of NW_020837967.1, read as the reverse complement.
AACACCGTGTTCGTAAGGAAAAATAAAGCTCCACTATGGAGAACAGTATGGAGGTTCCTTTAAAAACTAAAAGTAGAGCTACTATATGATCCTGCAGCTCCACTCCTGGGCATATATCCAGAGAAAACCGTAATTTGAAGAGATACATGCACCCCTATGTTCACAGCAGCAGTATTCACAATAGCCAAGACACAGAAGCAACCTAAGTGTCCATCGACAGAGGAATGGATAAAGAAGATGTGGTACATACATACAGTGGAATATTACTCAGCCATGAAAAAGAATGCAATAACACCATTTGCAGCAACATGGATGGACTTAGAGATTATCATACTAAGTGAAGTAACTCAGGGAAAGACAGATATCATATGATATCACTTATATGTGGAATCTAAAAAAATGATACAAATAAACTTATTTACAAAACAGAAACAGACTCACAGACTTCAAAAAACAAACTTATGGTTACCAAAGGGGAAACTTGGAGGGATAAATTAGGAGTTTGGGATTAACATATACACGCTACTATATATAAAATAGAAAACCAGCAAGGATCTACTGTATAGCACAGGGAACTCTACTCAATACTCTGTAATAACCTATATGGGAAAAGAATCTGAAAAAGAATGGATATATGTATATGCATAACTGAACCACTTTGCTGTGCACCTGAAACTAACACAACATTGTAAATCAGCTATAATATAAATAAAAATTCAATTAAAAAAAGGAAAAAGAAAGTTATACATATTAATGAATATACCTAGAAAACCTCTAGAAGGATCAGTTTCAAAATATTAACAATCATACAGCTATGAGAGTTTTTTCTTTTTGTTACATATTTATCTACTTTTCTTCCCCCTCAATGAGCAAGCATTGAGCAACAATGCAGAAAAAACTTAAACCACATGTGGTGGAAATCTGCAGGCAATATGGGCCTTAAATTCAAAGCACCATCTGGGATTTGCGTGTCAGAGAATCACGGTTTACAACTGCAGATAGCGGAGCCTCCATGTGGAAGGAATTAGGGTAGCCGAGCAGGTCCCACCCTAGGGAAGTCCCCCGTGGGGAAAGGCAAGTGCTACTCCCAAAATAGAGGTTTCCCCACATCTACCGCTTAATAGAGGGGTTCTGTAAATCTCACGGCACGGTCACTTAAAACAAACGCTCCATTAGACAGGCAGTAATTGGGATTTTTATTTTCGAAATGAAGTTCCATTTTTAATCCATTTGGTGAGCTCTGTGTTTTAAAGAACCTTCTAGGAAACCTGTCGCAAAACCAAGTCATTTCTGCAGTTCAGACTCTCACTTCCCTGAATCTTTCCATGTTATCAATTTGCACATGAGCTGGTTTTCTTGCAACAAGAAATGCTTCCACATGCTAAGACTAACAACTGGTTCTACTAGGACAAATGCCACCCCATTTCTTTCACGGTGAAACTCTAAAACGTGCCTCTTTCTTTGGCATCAACGCACTGGAATGCACCACAGCAAAGGGAGGTGATGACATTTCTGTGTCTATGAAAAGCATATGAAGCAATTTTACGGGGTAGTTTCTCATGAGACCTGCTTAGAGTCAGGGCAGCAGACGAAATTAACTCTTGACAGCCTCTTCAGTTCTGCAGGTCTATCACATTTATTGTACGGACGCTTTACTTTTTTTTTTTAAAGTTCCTTATCCCTCCATGAAGAAGAGGTCGGAGAAACATTAGGCCTGAGATGCCTCATGTTGAACACAAAAATCAGCCGTGTTGAGGTGCCAAAGATTCAAAATAAGAGTTATGAACAGTAGCAAATCTGATCTCTTCAAGAGGCAAAGGGATCCTCAAACTAAGAGACAGTCTAAAATCTACTTACAAATAAAAATCTGACCGTGTAAAGTACAGCCGACTCTTGAACAGCACGGGTTTGAACCGTGTGGGCCCACTTATACTTGGATTTTTTTTTTGTTAAGTAATATTACAGTACGGCACGATCTGCAGTTGGCTGAATCCCCAGATGTGGAACCTCGGATACGGGAGGCCCGACGGTAAAGTTATACATGGATAATCCACTGCATGGGGTTGGGGTCGGTGCTCCTAACCGACCGATGCGTTGTTCAAGCATCAACTTAGATAGTTTTAGGGTTGGTAAATTCAACTGTGTGATTACATCATCAATAACTCAGATTCTTTTAGTCTTTTATTCTGTCTCTGACATTCTGTTCTCATGGTCACAGGATGGCTGCAACAATTTAGAATCATCAAATCCTCAAGCAGAGACATTCAAAAGCCTATTACTAAATCAATCTCTGATGTGAAGAATGGATTTATCATGATTGGTTTAAATAAATCATGAGTCCCCCCCTGGGGTTGGGGAAGAAGGCAAAACAATGGTCTTGACACTTGGACAAAATCAGGGTTCGGTAAGAAGGAAAAAGGGAAGACTGGATGGTGAGTAGTCTACTACCAAGAGCTGCTACAAAGACAGATATGAGATTTATAACTGACAACACTAAATGCTAGAAGGCAACAGCGAAATTCAGTTACGATTCTAGGAGAGATATATTTCAGGCCTGAGAATCTATACCTAGCCAAACTATCGATCAAAGAGGAGATCAAATAGTTTCAGGTGGGAAGAAATCAGAAAGTTTATCTTCCATAAACCTCAAAAATAAAAAAATAAAAAAATAAGTATTTGAAGATGCATGCCATCACAGCAAATAGGAATCCAAGAGAGAGGAATATCTGTGATCCACGAAAAAGTGAAATTAACTCAGGAGTGCAACTGAAATAAATCTTAGCTTGAAACTCTGCAACAGGCCTGAAAAACAGTGTGTCAAAATTAAAATGAGAAGTACCAAAGTTCTCCACCATGTAAGTTTTCAAAATGCAAGTGAGTTCCATTACACAATTCTATGATTAGGAACCTAGAAATTTTTAATCAGATGAAAGCATATATGTTTCTTTCTTCAACACAACAACAAATAAAACAGCTAGAAATTCCAGGGAAAATAGCTGTACAACATCATAGTACAAACATGAATCAGAATAAAAAGTGACATTGAGCATGACATTAAGCAATTGACTGTAATTATAAAAAAAATCCATTCAGGGCTTCCCTGGTGGCGCAGTGGTTGAGAGCCTGCCTGCTCAATGCAGGGGACGCGGGTTCGTGCCCCGGTCCGGGAAGATCCCGCATGCCGCGGAGCGGCTGGGCCCGTGAGCCATGGCCGCTGAGCCTGCGCGTCCGGAGCCTGTGCTCCGCAACGGGAGAGGCCACAACAGTGAGAGGCCCGCTTAACGCCAAAAAAAAAAAAAAAAAAATCCATTCAGCCAAGAAGTTTGCAAAGATTTCGTTCCAGAGCTCCAGCATAGTGGAATAGGAACACATTTTCCCTTGTGATAGATCTAATCATCCTGTTTTGAGGCTCATCAGTAGATGACATTTACGTAATTATAATTTTGCAAATGGTGGGTTCTGGCTTCCATTTTTTATAATCAGTCTACAGACGAAGTGAGGAAGATTAATCATAGTCTCAGAGCCAGATGTCAAGGCTGCAAGTCTTGAAGATGTGTAAACGTCATTTTATAACTGACAGAAATGGACAAGGTTGAAGAAAAAAAGTAGGCCCCTTGGGAATGAGGCTCTGGGGAAGGGAGTTAACAAATATGGTCTGGATTTTATGGATTTAGAAATAAAGATTTAACAGTAACCAAACTAGTAGCAATGAGCACTCAAATGCCCAAACTGTGATCTCTAAATACTGTTTTCTACTAAAAGAGAAATGGTTAATCCAGGCGTGGGGCAGCAAATGTATCACAGGAGCCTGGGACATCTACTCATCCTAGAAAATGAGGAAGTTACCAAAGAGCCTTAGAATCAGGCCAAGAAGACTCAGGACCAAAGCTGAAGAGGCGCTCATGGGCCAAAGGCAGGACAGTTTGAACATCAGTAAGAACGGAAATGCAATGGCTTGAAACAAATCCAATGTGGGTTCTTCATGATCCTGAAAGGAAAAGGCACTCAAAGGTAACCATTAGAGGATGCCGGGAATCCACTCAACATTTTCAAAACTGGTAATGAAAAAAGTTTTTCAGTAATTGAAAGAGTCAATCAATTATTTCTGCTTTTCCTGTGTTTTAGGATAACCAAATAGTCAAAGGGGAAATTTCTTCTTACAGAAGCATTCCTACTACCAAGTGAATAAGGACCGAGAGATCAACATGACCCCTAAGGAATCGAAGGATCTAGGCAGTGGTCATCGGTGGCTGTGGGAAGCATTTACAAAGGTACAACCAGATATGATGTCCCACCTGGTGGAAGTTAACAGAACTATATATATGCTTGCAATAAAATCAAATCTCAGTCTGAGCAAGTCTGTAATCACCAAATTATAGGAAATAAAAGGGAATACAAGGGACTTCCCTGGTGGCGCAGCAGTTAAGAATCCACCTGCCAACGCAGGGGACGCGGGTTCGAGCCCTGTTCTGGGAAGATCCCACATGCCGCAGAGCAACTAAGCCCATGTGCCACAACTACTGAGCCTGTGCTCTAGAGCCCACGAGCCACAACTACTGAAGCCTGCGTGCCACAACTACTGAGCCCGCACGCCTAGAGCCCGTGCCCCACAACAAGAGAAGCCACCGCAATGAAAAGCCCTCGCACCGCAACGAAGAGTAGCCCCCGCTTGCCACAACTAGAGAAAGCCCGTGTGCAGCAACAAAGACCCAACACAGCCAAAAATAAATAAATAAAAATTTAAAAGCCAATTCTTTAAAAAAAAAAAGGGGGGGGGGCGGAATACAAGGGAAAAACAACTTAAATGACATCACTGAGATGCAATCATCAAAAGCCAGACTTGTGGAAACTCTACAGGTCAAACAACGCAGCTTCTTCAGCAAACTGCATTGCAAGAGGAAGCAAAAGAGCAGTAAGGAAGCTACAGATTAAAAGAGTCTAAAGAGACGTGTCCAGCAATTGCAACGTAAGAGCCTCATTTGGATCCTGATTTGAACAAACTGAAAAAAACTGAGAATGAAATATCAACAGTAACTGGCTATTAAGGAATTATTCCCCTTTTTTTTTTTTAGGTACAGTAATGGCATTGCAATTATGTTGTATCTTTTTGACTTTTAAGAAACACATACTGGGCTTCCCTGGTGGTGCAGTGGTTGAGAGTCCGCCTGCCGATGCAGGGGACACGGGTTCGTGCCCCGGTCCGGGAAGATCCCACGTGCCGCGGAGCGGCTGGGCCCGTGAGCCATGGCCGCTGAGCCTGCGCGTCCAGAGCCTGTGCTCCACAACGGGAGAGGCCACAGCAGCGAGAGGCCCGCGTACCGCAAAAAAACAAAACAAAACGAAACAAAAAAGAAATGCATACTGAAATACTTACAGGTAAAATGATACAATGTCTTAACATTTGTTTCAAAATAATTGATAGAGGGAAGTAAGTGAGGATATGGAAAAAATAAGATTGGTTATGGGTTCCAAGTAGAAGCTATGTCCCAGATACACAGGGACTTACTACACTCTTCTATTTTTGCATATGTTTGAAAATTTTCATAATAAAAAAGTTTTAGAAGATAAAGTTTTAAGTGTGTTATTTAAAGCTAAAAATTAATCACTAGAATATCCAAAAGTATAGTGTAAATATCCACAATCAGGTGATAGAGGCAGAGGGTGGATGGGAGTTAACGGAAGTACTCTCAGTCCCTCATCCATCCTTGAGAGGAGGCCCAGACACCATCTACACTGGGAGAATCAAGGCACAGAGACATACACGGGTGATTCAGAGTTACAGAGATAACCGCGAGAGACATGTAAAAGGAGGGGAGAGAGGGAGGGAGGCAAGGTGTTCCCTTCTCATTTGATATTATTTTGTATTGTGTGATGGTTTTAACTTGAGCACATATTACTTTTTTTTTATTGTGGTAAAATAAAAACAACCTAAAATTTACCATTTTACCCATTTTAAGTGTACAGTTCAGTGACATTAAGTATATTCACAACGTTGTGCAACCATCTCCACTATTCATTTCTAGAACTTTTTCATCATCCCAAACAGAAATCCATGAAACAATAATTTCCCAGTACCCCTTCTCCCCACAGCCCTTGGTAACTGCTGTGCTACTTTCTGTCTCTACGAATCTGCCTATTCTCAGTGCCTCATGTTAGTGGAATCATACAATATCTGTCCTTTTGAATATGCATCTTTAAGCCGATGGCATCTTAGGCGATGAAATACAGCATCTGGATTGCCCGTGTGTCATTTATGCCCCAACCGTGTGTGTTGTAGGACACCATGGGCTCTTTTCTTTCTTTTTCTTTTTTTTCTTTTTTTTTTTTGGCTGCACCACCTGGCATGTGGGGTCTTAGTTCCCCGACCAGGGATCGAACCTGCGCCCCCTGCACTGGAAGTGTAGAGTCTTAACCACTGGACCTCCAGGGAAGTCCCTGTCCGGATTATTTCATTTAGCATGCTTTCAAGGTTCATCCGTGTTGCATCCTGTATATCAGAATTTCATCTCTTTTTGTGTTAAAATATACATAACATAAAATTTACCATTTTAACAACTTTTAGGTATACAGTTCAGTGGTACATTCACACTGTGGGGCAACCATCACCACCATCATCTCCGGAACGTTTTCATCTTCTCAAACAGAAATTCTGTACCACTTGAACACTAACTTCCCATCTCCCTGATCCCAGCCCTTGGAAACCACCATTTCATTTTCCATCCATCCCTAGGAGTTTGACTACTCCAGGTACCTCAGACCAGTAGACTCATACAATACTTGTCTCTTTGTGTCTGCCTTACTTCACTTTGTGTAATGTCTTTAAGGTACGTTCATGTTGCAGTATGTGTCAAAATTTCATTTCTTTTTAGGGCTGGATGACATTCCATTGAATATATATACCATAAGTTTTCTTATCCATTCATCTGTTGATGGACATATGTGTCGTTTCCACCTTTTGGTTACTGTAAATAATGTTGCTATTAACGTTGGTGTGCAAGTATCTGTTCAAGTCCTTGCTTTCAGTTCTTTTGGGTATATTATCTGGAATGAAATTGCTGGATTATATGGTAATTCCAGTTTTAACTTTTTGAGGAACTTCCAAACTGTTTTCCACAGCATTTCACACTTTGACCAGCAAAGTACAAGGGTTCCAATTTCTTCATTCCTTGTCAACACTTGCTATCTTCTGACTTTTTGATAATAGCCATTCCTTATGGGTGTGAAGTGGTATCTTGTGATTTTGATTTGCATTTCCCTAATGACTCATGATGTTGAACATCTTTTCATGTGCTTATTGGTTATTTTATGTCTTCTTTGGATATCTTCTTTGGGGAAATGTCTATTCAAGTCCTTTCTCTCAAGTCCATTTTTGGATCAAATTGTTTTTTGTTGTTGAGTTGTAGGAGTTCCTTATATATTCTAAATATTAATCCTTTATCAGATATATAATTTGCAGATATTTTCCCCATACAATGGGTTGCCTTTTCACTCTGTTGACTGTGTCCTTTGATACACAAAAGTTTTAATTTTGTGGAAGTCCAGTTTGTCTATTTGTTGTTGTTGTTGTTATTGCCTGTGCTTTTGGTGTCAGCCAAAACACTGTTGCCAACTCCAATGTCATGAAGCTTCCCCCTATGTTTTCTCCTAAATGAAAGAAGTTTTAGCTCTTATCTTTAGGTCTTTGCTCCGTTTTGAGTTAATTTTTGCATATGGTAAGAGTGCATACACTGTTTTTAAAGTTTAAAAATAAACATTTATGCAAATAAGAAAAAATTCAATAGGATGATACTTATCTTTGAAAAATTACCCTTGAATTATTACTTTTTTTAATTCTCAGAAACTCACAGCTTTGAAAATCACATTGTTCTACCTTTTCCTCCTGAAGTTTTGCAATGACCTTTGGTTAAGTTGTACTGGAAAGTCACAAAGAGCCACTGACTTTATGATCAACAATGACTCTTTTCCACAGTGCTCTGGACAACCTCAGCCCTGGACAGAAGCAGGTAGTTTCCAGCCTGTTTGCTTCCAGGAAAGTTCAGCTTCTCATTTGGTTCATGAGGAGGGACAAGAATAGACTCTGTAAGCCTAGCGCACTGTACACAGTAGGTGATCAGTAACGCCTGTCCAGTGTTGACTATCAAATTCCTAGAACTGAGCACATCCCATTAACTGTGGTGCGAGCTGGGGACCAGCCAAACTCTGTCCCAGGATGCACACAGGGAACACAGAAATGAGATCAGCAACTGCTGGGCCTCCCCTGGCAGATCTCCCAGCTCCGGGAAGGAGTGATTCTGCAAGTCTGTCCAAATCTGCAATTCTCTCCCCCGCCTTGAAGTCTCCAAGCCTGGGCATTTAAGGTGATCTGGCCCTGGGCAGATACCAGCCACGCTCACATCAACATCAAACGTTTAAGACCTTTTCTGTGAAACTATCACTTCCCTGTAGATCTGCCCAAGAAATGCCACAGCAGCTTCCTTTTGGTGAGCACTTAATTGATTCTGTGTTACTATGTCATCTAATTCTGAAAATAAGGGGGGAAGGTGGGTGTTGTAAGTCCCATTATACAGATGCACGTTCTGAGGCTTAGTCAGCATATTTAAGGTTATACGAGTAGAATTCAAACCCAAGTCTGACTGGCGTGAGGACTCCTCTCTGAGCCATCGCAGTATATAGACAGTCCCTGGTTTCTAGCTTGCATTTCCCTGCTCTCATCCTCCGCCACTCAGAGCATCTCATAGAACAGCAGTTCCCCAAAGCCTACAGTCCTTCCTTGGTTTAACCCGCAGGGCTTCTTGCACTCGGGCAGCAATGAGGGGAAGAAAGGTCACAAGAGAAGGTCTTCAATCTCTAAGACCTTTGCTTCTGCTGCCTCCCTTTCACTCTCACCTTTCAGGCTGCCCTTGGTAGTAGAAGATAGTAAAGCACTGAAACAACATGAAAAAGACTCCAGAGACCCTGTTCTTCAAGCCCTCCCAGCTGAAGTCCCATAGCAATGCCTTCAAAAACTTGGAAGATGCAAGAACTGCCTTTGAGAAGATTCAGTGGTGGGACAGTTCTAGAAGCTTCTGCTTGCTGCAGGGCAACTTACTACAAGAAAAAGAGGGCCTCCATTCACCTCTCCACGAAACAGCTTTATTTTATTTTATTTTCCAAATGTTAAATTTTATTTTTAAAGAAAACATTTTTAATCTACAGTACAGTACCCTGAAAAGTACAGTAGTACAGTACTACAGCTGGCATACACAAATGTTAAATTTTTTACTGTGAAACTGTTAGAGGGAAACATATAGGATAAATCTTTATGACCCTGGATTAGGCAATGGTCTCTTAAATATAACAACAGAAGTTCAAGCAATAAATTAAAACTGATAATTGGACTTCATCAAAATTAAAAACTCTTACGCATCAAAGGACACTAACAAGAATCCGAAACAGCTTTTAAAAAGAAACATAGGAATCCTCCCTAAAAACCTCTTAAATTCTGAAAAAGCAAATACAGTTAGGAAGGAAATACACATTTTATTTTGCGATAGCCTGAAAAAACGGTTTCGAGAGATCAGATTTACGATATGATAGAGTTGTATTTTTTTGGGCTGTGGGTATTCTTTAGATATGCCAGCTCCTTGTTCACCAACAGGGCAAGTACTCTGAGTCCCAAAGGAAGGCAGCAACAAATAAAAGTTGAGAGACAGAGGGTTTCAGATGGTGACTGTTGCCTGGCCGGGTGACCTTGGACAAGCCACTTAAGATCTGTGGACATTAGTTTTAATTCATCCATTCACTCTTTCATTCATTGAGACAGTCGTGTATTTATTAGGCACCTTCTGTTCTGAAATGTACGGTGGGATTTTAATTGATGGAGGAGACACAGAGAGCCCAACGCCACTGAAAGAAGAGTTTATTACATACCTTTCCCAAGAGAAAGGAACACACCACTCCAAGCAGGGCTACAGGGGAAACTTCGGATGCTCAGGGGGCCGAAGACGGGAGTGAGGGAAAGCCGAGTCAGAGCCTGTACTGGGGCTTCTGCAGGAAGCAGTGTAGGATAAAGAGCTCAGGATTGACTAGACTAAATAATTCCAGTGGGCTTTGGGCAATATGGGTGGTCTCTAGTTGCCTGGTACCTGGCCCCGGGATGGTTCAGAGCAGAGAAAATATTGACCTGGTGTGTGAGTTAGATAAAGCGCTGGTTGGGGATAGACTTGGGATTGTTTGATTTGCTTGGGAAAGGTGTGCCCCCGCCCAAGCCCTTTGCTAGCTCTAAGAACTGGCTAGTTCTGGGAAGGGCAGTCTCGCCCAGGGTCTATAAGACCCCCAAATGCCAGAGTATCAAGAATGCATAAAATAGGGGCTTCCCTGGTGGTGCAGAGGTTAAGAATCTGCCTGCCAATTCAGGGGACACGGGTTTGAGCCCTGGTCTGGGAGGATGCCACATACTGCGAAGCAACTAAGCCCATGTGCCACAACTACTGAGCCTGTGCTCTAGAACCCGAGAGCCACAACTCCCACATGCCACAACTACTGAAGCTCACGCGCCTAGAGCCTCTGCTCCACAACAAGAGAAGCCCACGCACCGCAATGAAGAGCAGCCTCCCCTCTCCACAACTAGAGAAAAGCCCGCGTGCAGCAACAAAGACCCACCACAGCCAAAAATAAAATAAATTTTTTAAAAATTAAAAAAAAGGGCTTCCCTGGTGGCGCAGTGGTTGAGAGTCCGCCTGCCAATGCAGGGGACACGGGTTCGCGCCCCGGTCCAGGAAGATCCCACATGCCGCGGAGCGGCTGGGCCCGTGAGCCATGGCCGCTGAGCCTGCGCGCCCGGAGCCTGTGCTCCGCAACGGGAGAGGCCACAACAGTGAGAGGCCCGCGTACCGCAAATAAATAAATAAATAATTTTAAAAAAAGAATGCATAAAGTAGGAAAGTGTACTCACTAGGAGTGACACCAGCGAGACGGCAAAATCGTTCCCAGCCCTTGTCCCTCAAAAAACATCAATCTGAACAGGCATCCACACGTGGAAATACCTTCACAAGGGCTAAGGAATCCAGGTGAGAGTTTACAGCACCTGAGTAGAGCAGAGAAATAAGAAAAGATGCAATGAAGATGGTAGAAAGGACAGTTTCACATCATCCATGTACTATGGTCTGAATGTCTGTGTTCTCCCAAGATTCGTATGTTGAAACCTAATGTCCCCTGTGATGGTGCTAGGTGGTAGGGCCTTTGGGAGATCTTTGGGAGGTACAGCGCTCATGCATGAGATTAGTGTCCTTATAAAAGAGGGCCAGGAGAGCTCCCTTGCCCTTTCCAACACGTGAGGACACAGGGAGAGGTCAGCATCCTGCAGTGCACCAGAACCCAACCATGCTGGCACCCTGATTTTGGTGTGCAGCCTCCAGGACCATGAGAAATAAATTTCTGTGTTTATAATCCACTCAGTCTATAGTATTTTGGTAGAGCAGCCTGAATGGACTAAGGCTCTGTGCCAGCCCTCCCCCAACTCCTTACAGTGCAGCATGGAAAAAGATACTCACTTCATGGAGGAAGGAGAGTAAAATGAGCACCCATCTTTGCTGTGGACCACAGCATCAGGCCTGTCCTAGTGAACCCTGGTGCTGGGCCAGCATGTAAGGCCCTGGGCTCCAGTACTTCCCCTATGGACCCAGGCCCCAGGTCAACCCCCACAGACTCAGGCTCCAGGCCCGTCACCATGATCTCAGGCTCCAGGCTAACCCAGTACCAGGCCAGCCTCCATGGATCCAGGCTCCATACCTGTTCCTGCGGGCCCTGGTACCAAGCCAGCCCCCAAAGACTCAGGACCAGGTCCATCCCTGTAGACCCAGGCATCAGGCCCATCCCAATGCCAAACTGGCCTGAGGACTCGGGCTCAAAGCCCACCCCAGCTCCAGGCTGGCCCCCACAGACCCAGGTTCCCAGACCATCCCTGCAGACCCAGTCTCCAAGCCTGACCCTGTGGACCCCAGCAACCAGGCCAGTTCCATGGACCCAGCATCCCAGCCCACACCTGTGGACCAGTCTCCAGGCCCATCCCAGTATACTCATGTTCCAGGTACACCCCTGAAGACCTAGGCACCAGGCTGGCTCCAATGGACCCAGGTGCCAGGCCCACCCACCCAGTGGCCTAGGCAAAAGGCCAGCCCCTTAAGGACTCCATCCAGCAGCAAGCCAGCCTATGGAACCCATCAGCTGGCCTGCCCAGAATCTCTGGACAGATTGACTGGTGAAGAGTTTTCCCTGCAAAAGCCAGTGTGTAAAGCCTGGGAGAAGTGACTACTTCTTCAAATACACAGAAGGCAATAAGGGACACATGATACCACCAAAGGCACAAAATAAAGCACTAATGACTGATCCTAAATTAACAGAAATCTATGAAGTGCCTAACAAAGAATTCAAAATAATCATCTTAAAGGAGCCCAGTGAGCTACAAGAGAACACAGATAAACTAAACAAAATCGGAAAAACAATACATGAACAAAATGAGAAGCTTAACCAAGAGAAACAATAAAAAATAACCAAACAATTTTTGTAGCTGAAGAATGCAGTGACTGAACTGAAAAATTTGACAGAGAACTTCAACATGAGACTCAATCAAGCAGAAGAAAGAATCAGCAAGTTCAAAGACAGGTCACTTGAAATTACTAAGTCAGAGGAACAAAAATGAAGTGAAGCAGGAAAAAAAGAAAGCCTACAAGAATTTGCTGATGGGACACCATCAGCAAACCAATTTACTGATACTATTAAAGTCCCAGAAGAAGCAGGGAAAGAGAAAGGGACAGAAAGCTTATTTTTAAAAATTAAAGAAAACCTCCCAAATCTGGAAAGGTACATGAACATCCAGATCCATGAAGCCCAAAGAACCCCAAATAGACTAAACATAAAGAGATCATCACCAAAACATATCATAATCAAATCCTCATAAGTTAAAGACAAAGAGAGAACTTTGAAAGAAGCAAGAGAAAAGTGACTTGTCACATACGAGGAAACTCCTATAAGGCTATCAGTGGATTTCTCATCAGAAATCTTACAGGCCAGGAGAGAGTGGGATGATACATTCAAAGTGTCACAAGAAAAAACTGCCAACCAAAATTACTATACCCAGCAAAGCTGTCCTTCAGAAATTAAAAAGAGATAAAGACTTTCCCAGACCAAAAAAATTTAAAAATTAAAAAGCTGAAGTCCATCGCCAACAGACCTGCCTTATAAGAAGTTGTAAAGGGAGTTCTTCAGGTTAAAAGGAAAGGACACTAACCAACAACATGAAAACATATGAAAGTATAAAACTCACTGTAAAGGTAAGAATATAGTCAAATTCAAATACTCTAGGACTGTAATGGTGGTACATACATTACTTTTAACTGTAGTATAAAAGTTAAGAGACAAAGCATTTTTTAAACTATAGCTACAATAATTTGTTAATGGATATACAATATTAGAAGATGTAAACTGTGACATCAAACATAAAACGTAGGATAAGGAGAGGAAAGAATGTAGAGTTTCTGTATATGGTTGTAAGTTAAGTTGTTATCAGCATAAAATGGACTATAATAAATGTTATAAGAAGCTTTATGTAAGCCTCATGGTAATCATAAAGAAAAAAACCAACAAGGGAACTACAAAGCAATTTTTTTTAATTAACAAAGTGGCTATAGTAGGTCCTTACCTATTAATAATTACTTTAAATATAAATGGATTAAATTTCCCAATCAGAAGACACAGAGTGGATGAATAGATTAAAAAACTCAGTTTAACTCTATGCTGCTTACAAGAGACTCACTTTAGCTTTAGGTCCACACATAGGGTGAAAGGGAAGGTATAGAAGAAGATGTTCCATGTAAATGGAAACCAAAACAGAGCAGACCAGACAAATCTACATCAAGACAAAATAGACTTTAAGTAAAAAACTGTCATAAGGGACAGAAGGCCATTATACAATGAAAAAGGGGTCAATTCATTAAGAGGATATGACAGTTGTAAATGTGTATGTACTCAACATTGAATGACCTGAATATACAAAACAAATATTAATAAGCTGGAAGGATAAATAGACAGCAATATAATAATAAAAGGGGACTTAATATCTCACTTCAGCAATGCATAGATGGCCCAAACAGAAAATCAATAAGGAAACATTGGACTTGAACTATACTTTAGACCAAATGGAATTAACAGACAAACAGAACATTCCATCCAACAGCAGCAGAATACACATTCTTTTCAAGTGCACACTGAGCACTCTCCAGGATAGATGACAGGTTAAGCCACAAAACACATCTTAACACATTTTAGAAGTATGAAATCATATCAGGTATCTTTTCCAATCACAGTGGTATAAAAGTAGAAATGAATAATAGGAGGAAAATTGGAAAATTCACAAACATGGAAAATTGATAGCATGCATCTGAATAATCAATGAGTCAAAGAATAAATTTAAAAAGAAATCAAAATTACCTTGAAACAGGGCTTCCCTGGTGGCACAGTGGTTGAGAGTCCACCTGCCGATGCAGGGGATGAGGGTTCGTGCCCCAGTCCGGGAGGATCCCACATGCCGCTGAGCGGCTGGGCCCATGAGCCATGGACGCTGGGCATGCGCATCCGGAGCCTGTGCTCTGCAACGGGAGAGGCCACAGCAGTGAGAGGCCCGCGTACTGCTAAAAAAAAAGAAAAAAAAAATTAGCTTGAAACAAATGAAAATGGAACACAACATACAAAAACTATGGGAAACAGCAAAAGCAGCTCCAAAAGGAAAGTTTATAGAAATAAATTCTTACAATAAGAAAATAGAAAGATTTCAAATAAACAACCTAACTTTAATAACTCAAGGAACTAGAAAAGGAAGAACAAACTAAGCCCAAAGTTAGCAGAAGGATGGAAAATAAAGATCAGAGAAGAAATAAATAGAGACTTGAAAAACAATTTAAAAGATCAATAAAACAAAGAGTCGTTCTTTAAAAAGAAAAAAAATTGACCACTATTTAGCTAGAAAAGAAAAAAGAGAGAAGCCTCAAATAAATAAAATTGTAAATGAAATAGGAAATATTACAACTAATACCACAGAAATACTAAGGATTAAAAGAGTACTATGAACAATTATATGCCAACAAATTGCTTAACCTAGAGAAATGGATCAACGTTTAGAAACCTACAACCTATCAAGACTTAATCATGAAAAAATAGAAAATCTGAATAGACCAATCGTGAGTAAGGAGATTGAATCAGTAACCAAAAATCTCCCAACAAAAAAAGTCCATGACCTGATGGCTTCACTGGTGAATTCTAGCAAATATTTAAAGAAGAATTAATGCCAATCCTTCTCAAACTCTTCCAAAAAACTGGAGAGGAAGGAACAGTTCCAAACTCATTTTATGAGGCTAGCATTACTCTCATACCAAAGGCAGACAAGGACACTATGAGAAAAGAAAATTACAGGCCAATAACCCTGATGAAGATAGATGCAAAAATCCTCAACAAAATACTAGCAAACCAAATTCAACATCATATTTAAAAGATCATATGCCATGATCAAGTGGCATTTATCCCTGGGATTCAAGGATGTTTCAACATATGCAAATCAATCAATGTGACAATACAACATATTAACAGAAGAAAGGATAAAAATCATAATCATCTCAATAGGTGGTGAAACGGCATTTGATAAAATTCAACACGCTTTCATGATTAAAAAAAAAAACTCTCAACAAATTAGGTATAGTAAGAATGTACCTCAACATAATAAAGACCACATATGACAAGCCCACAGTTAACATCATTGTAAATAGTGAAAAGCTGAAAGCTTTTCCTCTAAGATTAGGAACAAGACAAGGATGCTCTCCTATTCAACATAGTACTGGAAGTCCTACCCAGAGCAATCAGGCAAGAAAAATAAATACAAGGCATTCAAATTGGAAAGGAAGAAGTAAAACTGTCTCCGTCTGCAGATGATGTGATGTTGTATATAGAAAACCCTAAAGACTCCACCAAAAAACTGTTAGAACTAATAAATACAGTAAAGTTATAGGATACAAAATCAACATACAAAAATCAGTTCTGTTTCTATATGCTAACAATGAACTATTTGAAAAAGAAATTAAGAAAATTCCATTTACAGTAAGTATCAAAAAATTAAAACACTTAGGAATAAATGTAATCACAGAGGTGAAATATCTGTACAATGAAAACTATAAAACACAGATAGAATGAACTGAAGAAGACACAAATAAATGGAAAAATATCCCATGTTAGAGAATTAATCAAAATGTTAAAATATTCACATTCCCCAAAGTGATCTACATATTCAAGGCAATCCCTATCAAAATTCCAATGACATTTTTCACAGAAATAAAAAAAATAATCCTAAAATTTGTATAGAACCACAAAAGATCATGAATAGCCACAGCAATCTTTAGCAGGAAAATATACTATAAAGCTATAATAACTAAAGCAGTATGATACTAACATAAAAACGAATACATAGGCCAATGGAAAAGAATAGAGAGTCCATAAATAAATCCACATATTATGGTCAATTGATCTTCAACAAAGGTGCCAATAACACACAATGGGGGAAAAGACAGTCTCTTCAACAGATAGTGCTGGGAAAACTGGATATCAACAGCAGAAGAATGCAATTAGACCCTTGCCTCCCACCATATACAACGATCAACTCAAAATGGATTACAGACATAAACGTTAAGAACTGAAACTATAAAACTACTGGAAGAAAAAAATAGAGGAAAAGCTTATTGACATTGGTGTAGATAATGATATTTTGAATATGAAAACAGAGCACAGGCAACAAAAGCAAAAACAAACAAATGGGATTGTATCAAACTAGAAAGTTTGTGCACAGCAAAGGAAACAATCGACAGAGTGAAGATACAATCTATGGAATAAAAGAAAATATTTGCAAGCCATATCTGATAAGGAGTTAATATCCAAAATACACAAGGAGCTCAAACAACTCAATAGCAAGAAAAAAATGACCTGTAAAAAATGGACAAAGGACCTGAATGGATATTTCTCAAAAGAAGACATACGAATGGTCAAAAGGCACATGAAAAATGCTCATCATTACTAATCATCAGGGAAATACACATCAAAACCAAAAAAAAGAAAAAAAAAGGTATCACCTTGTATCTGTTAGAATGGCTATTATCAAAAGACAAAAGGTGACATGTGTGGGCAAGGATGTGGAGAAAGGGGACCCTTGTGCACTGTTGGTGGGAATGTAAGCTGGTGCAGCCACTATGAAAAACAGTATGGAGGTTCCTGAAGAAATTAAAAATAGAGCTACCATATGATCCAGCAATCCAACATCTGGGTATATATCTGAAGAAAACGAAATCAGTATCTTGAAAAGGTATCTGCACTCCCATGTTCGTTGCAGCGCTATTCACAACAGCCAAGATATGGAGCCATTCCAAGTATCCATCAACAGATGACTGGATAAAAGATATGACACACACACACACACACACACACACACACACTGGAATATTACTCAGCCATACAAAAAAAAGGAAATCCTTTTATCTGCAACAACCTGGATGAACCTGGAGGATGTTAGGCTTAGTGAAACAAACCAGGCATGGAAAGACAAATACTGCATGATCTCATTTATACGTGGGGCTAAAAAAGTCAGACTCACAGAAGTAGAGAGTAGAATGTTGGTTGCTATGGGCTGGCAGGTGGGTGGTGGGGGAAATGGGGAGATGTTGGTCAAAGAGCACAAAGTTTCAGTTATGCTAGAGGAATAAGTTCTGGAGATCTAATGCACCATATGGTGACTAAAATACTCTATTGTATACTTGAAACTTGCTCAAAGTAAATCTTAAATGTTTTCACCACACACATAAAAAGTAACTACATGAAGTGATGGATATGTTAGTTAGCTTGATCATTTCCCAAGGTATATCAAAATCTCACACTGTATACCTTAAATATGTACAGTTTTTATTTGTTAATCATACCTCAGTAAAGCTGGGGGGAGAAAATATAGTTAACATAATTGGCCCAGTGATGAATGGATGTCAAGCAGACAAAGACAGAATCTAAGAAAACACAATTAGAACACCTGTATCTTATTCTTTGTGCTAGTCCTGAAAATATAGTGGTGAGCAACTCTGGCATGGTTATCTTTATGGAACATTTAGTATAATTGTAAATTAAGGAGGTAGGATTAGGTGATCTCTGAATTCTATAACCATTGCATTAATATTTACATGGTGGGGGCATCAGGTCTATGAGTTATCTGCTGCTAAGTCCTTGGTCAGGATGTGACCTTAATTATAACACTGTTTCATCAGGTTTCCAGGAAAGCACCATGGGGATGAGTGGAGCTCGTGTCCCTCAGCCACGCACACCAGATTTCCCAGACTCAGAGCCATGGAAAACGTACAGACACCCGTGCAGAGCAGGGCAGGGGGAAGGAGAGATCCAGGCTGTGCTCAGTGCCTCCAGACACTGAGCTGGAGATGCTGGAGATGCCAGGGGGCCAGCATCTCCCCAGGCCTGACCGACATGCCACAGAAAATTGGAAGGAGATTCCATGCTTTAGTCAGGAAGATGGGAGAGAGCCACAGTGCGCTTTCTTTCTACCAAATTTACCTCTTCAACAAATCACAAATCCATTTTTCTTTCATCCATGGCCATTTTCACCCAAGCCAACTGCTCCCATTGACCCCTCACCTGTCCGCCTCTTCTCTCCCTCCTATTTCTCTTTTCCAAGTGATTTCTTCTTTGATCATGAATTATTTAGAAGTGCTTTAACATTTCCAAATACGTGGAAAATTTGGGGATTTTTCCCTCCCATCTTGTTTTCTCATTGCATTGCACTGTATTGAGAGAACATGGCTGGGATGGTACAGAAGTGTTAGTATTTATCAGGGTGGGTGGGTGGCCTCATGTGTGATTAGCTTTTGAAAATGCTCCACGGAGAAAAGGGAACCCTCCTACACTGTTGGTGGAAGTTTAAGTTGGTGTAGCCACTATGGAAAACAGTATGGAGGTTCCCCAGGAAACTAAAAATAGAACTACCATATGATCCAACAATCCCACTCCTGGGCATATATCCAGACAAAACCATAATTCAGAAAGATACATGCACCCCTATATTCATAGCAGCACTATTCACAAGAGCCAAAACATGGAAACAACCTAAATGTTCATCAACAGATGTATAAAGAAGATGTGGTACATCTATACGATGGAATACCACTCAGCCATAAAAAAGAATGAAATAATGTCATTTGCAGCAACATGGATGCAACTAGAGATTATCATACTAAATGAAGTAAGTCAGAAAGAGAAAGACAAATATTATATGATATCACTTATATGTGGAATCTAATATATGACACAAATGAACCTATCTAAGAAACAGAAACAGACCCACAGACATAGAGAACAGACTTGTGGTTGCCAAGGGGGAGGGGGTTGGGGGAGGAATGGAGTGGGAGGTTGGGGTCAGCAGATGTAAGCTATTATATACAGAATGGATAAACAGCAAGGTCCTACTGTATTGCACAAAGAACTATATGCAATAGCCTATGATGAACCATAATGGAAAAGAATATAAAAAAGAATGCATATAATGCATGTAACTGAATCACTTTGCTGTATAGCAGAAATTAACACAACATTGTAAATTAAGTGTACTTCAATTTCAAAATATTAAAACTGAAAAAAATAAAATTAAATTAATGAAATTTAAAAAGAACTTAAAAAAAAAGAAAATACTCCATGTATACTTGAAGAAAAAAGTTTATTTTTAAAGTATTGGGTAAAGGGTTCTCTCTATATATCTACTAATGGTGTTGTTCAGATCTTCTATTGTTACCAATTATTTGGTACTATTTTGATCTGCCATTTTGTGAGGGAAATATTTTGAATTCTCCCATTATGAATGTGGATCTGTCGACTTTTCCTTATGACTGTCAGTTTTTGCTTTAGGTATCTGAAGGTGATGTTGGTAGGTGAAAACAGACATATAAAGATTCCAAGGTGTTATACTTTCCCGGTAAACGGATCATCTCTGACGATCTCTCCTTGAAAAATGAGCTACAGAAGGGCTGCCAGCTGCTCACCTGCTCTGCCTCTGTCCCAGCACTTTGCTCTCATCCCCTAATGCTTCCAACTATCGGTGACCCAGAATGCCTCCGAGGCGGGGACTACCTCTGTTTTGGGGTCTGTCATCCCAGGAAGGTTAGACGAATACACTGACAAACGAACCAACGCAAACAAGTATACACAAGCAGCATTAGTAGTGCGCATTTTTAGATGTTTTAAAATATAGCGTATTGATCAGGATGTGTCAGTGTAGCTCACCAGCTGTAGCAAGGGTACCGCTCTGGTCGGGGTGTTGATAATGGGGGAGGCCATGCACGTGTGGAGGAAGCGGGTATATGGGAGACCTCCACCTCCTACTTGATTTCGCTGTGATCCTAAAATTGCTCTAAAAAATAAAGTCTAATAAAGTAGTGTATTAATAGAAAATTTGAAGTACGATCAGGCCAATAGATCAGGAGGGGTTGCCGGTGAAACGACAGTTTGTCACGGTTCTCAAGAAGAGGATGCACACGTGCCATGGGGGGCCACGGGGTCACACAGGGAAGCACCTGTCAGGAGACAGAGCCAGGGAGGGGAAATGTGGGAGGAGCCTTTACTGTGGTTCCCGTGGGAAGGAGGGTGAGGGAAGCCAAGCAGCTTAGGATTGGCTGGCTTGCATCACTCCCGCAGGCTGAGCCATAGGGGCTGCCCCAGTTGCCTGGTACCTGGCCTCGGGCTGATCAGGGCAGGTCGAGAGCAGCCCCGAGTGCAGGAGGCGATTAAGAAAGTGGCTGGGTGTGTGGCTCTGGACTGGCTGGTCTGTATTTGAAGACTGCACTTGCAGCGAGGCTGTTTACTGTCTCTAGGAACTGGCTAAGCATGGGAGGGGCAGTCCCTCCGGGTCAGCAAGACCCCAGATGTCAAAGCGTCAGAATACAGCGCAGGGAGGGGAGGAAGGCAGCACATGGTTCATGCAGGACGCTTGCTCTACGCCAGGCATGCACTGGGGCTATATGTCGCCTAAGCCCCAGCTCCTCCAGGAGGTGAGTGACACTGTCACCCTCCCGTTAGAGACGAGGAAACAGGCCCAGGGCTATGCAACAACTTTCCCAAGGTCACAGAGCTAGTAAAGAGTGACATCTGGCCTGACTCCAAAAGCAGTTTTCTAAGTCGTTTCCAAAGAAGCTCCAACGTTAATTCTACCCAAGGAGGGGGCTGAAACTCGCACCTCAACTCTTGACCTTTGACCTTGAAGACCTGGGAGCTCCCTCCCCCTTCCTGATCTCTGGACACTCCCGAGTCTCCCTGGAGCCCCTGTGACTCAGGTCCTGGTTTCTTACCGGGGGCGCCTAACCTCACCCAAGAGTCTGCCAAGCAAGATTCTACCTGCAAAGCCAATGAGCAATGAGGCTGTGGTCCCTTTGGTCAAGAGGAACCAACTGGTCAAGGTCATAGGCTTCTAGGCCACCACCCGCAAGTGGCAGGCCCCTCGAGATGCCCCAACCACACCCACCCCAGGGCTCTACCCGTGCGACTCAGAGCAACCAAACCCAAGTTGCCCGATTTTCACCAACGGACCTGGAAGAGAGCTCAGACACAACAGAACTGAGCTCTTTGGTTTTATAAACAATTGGAACTGAAGTGCGGAGAGTTGAAGGCTGGCTGGTGCAAGGTGGTCTACACACACAGAGATGCGCCCAGACACACACAGGCACACACGCAGAATGCTGGCAGAACCAGTGACATCTGCACACACTTTGTGCGTTGTACTAGTGTTAGTTTCCTGGTTTTGACAGTTTACTGTAGTTACACAAAATGTTACCACTCGGGAGGCTGGGTTAAGAGGAAACAGCACCTCTCTGGACCTTTTTTTGCAACTTCCTATGCATCTATAATTATTTCAAAATAAAGTTTGGGGTTTTTTTTAGCCTCGCTGCCGGCTTACAGGGTCTTAGTTCCCCGACCAGGGATCGAACCCAAGGCCTCGGCTGTGAAAGTGCGGAGTCCTAACTACTGGACCGCCAGGGAAATCCCAAAATAAAGTCTTCTTTTTAAGTCACCTGAAGAACTTTTAAAACTCGGCAATGCCTGTGCCTCAAAGCAGGACATGTGAGTTAAAATGTCTAGGGGTGGGACCCAGGCAAATATATATTTTCTAAAAGCCCCTCAATGAGAATACTGGGTGGGCCGAGCTGAGAACCACAGCACCGGGTTCCGCAGGAAAACATGCGGATAGCAATGTGGACTTGGAGCTTTGGGCCTCCCACCTTCCTGCTCAGAGCATCCCCTTGGAGTTGGAGTCCTGCACGGGAGAAGCATCATGGAGGCCACCTGGCTGGAGAGGGGGAGGGTTGGCTGTGCTACCCCTTGATGGACCCAAGGGGCGATGCTGCCTTGGGACTGTGGCTGGGACGTCACTCAGACCTTGGCTGGAAAGATGCTGATGTTGCAGGTGGCGCGTTAGGTCACAAGGCCAGCAGGTGCCCAGCACATCCTAGGTGATGGGATGTGCAGCACTGCCACCTGCGGTGTGCCACAGACCTGCTGGGCAGTCGGAGCCAGACACAGTCACTGACTTGCCCTCTCTGTCTGCCCAGCATTACGTTCCCAGACAGCGGGTCTGTTGGGCTCATCTGTCAGCATAATCACACAGTCTGGAGTACCATCCACTTCTGAAGTGTCCAACCTGTGGCATCACTGTCTCTGAGTCAGTCACCAACCCCTGGTCTGTTTCCTGCGGTGAGGGTGACAGCGATGCTGTCCCTTACTCTGAGTAGCACAAAACATAGCAGTATATCCCGGGAAGGGCTGATTTTTCACTACTTTCCTTAAAGGGCAGCTAAAACCCAGGGGCTCTTCCTGCAGCCTGTCCTCAGGTTTGCCCTCCTCTGCCCCAAAGACAGGCAGGTGAGAGAGTGGCCCTCATCCTGTTCCACGAGGGCCTGCATCTTGGGCTGGGTTCAGGGGTGCGAGGGTGTGGGGGGCATATCTCAGGAGGTACCAACAGGAAGTGGGCCCACTGGGCTGGAAGGGAGAGAGCCAGCACCCGGCGCGGTTACCCAACGGGCCCCTGAGGCTCAGCTCCTGTTCATCCCCGGCCGAGGGCTGCTTCCTGGCAATAATGCCTCACAAGGCCCCCGAATTCCTGACCTACAGAAATAGCGACATAATAACAATAACTGTCATTTTAAGCCACTGAGTGTTGGGTGACTTGTGACACAACAGGTAACTGAGGCATCTGAGACGGATGGGTCCGAAAGCCCTCCAAAACCCCGAATGATCCCTTCTTCCAGTGTGTGTTTTCTGGAATAGCCATCGGCTCCTCTGGGGACAGATCAGAGGATATCCACGCTGCACACTTGGCTGGTGCGGCAGGGTCTTTCCTCTGGAAGCCCGGCCTCCCCTTTCACTGGCTTCTGGGTCTGAGAACAGGCTTAGTCCTGGACGCTGGGCAAGGGATGGCCATGTCCACCTCGTGGTCGCCATCACCTTCTGCCTAGTACCCCCTGATCTCGTTTACTGCTATAGGTCAAGCAACACCCACTGGTTTCCTGTCTCTCCTGCCCCTGGGAACTCCACGGTTATTCGCATTGCCACAGACCTCTGTGGGTCCATGTCCCCAGGGGCCAACCTGTCCTTGCTCAGTTACAGTGATGACTGGCCTCTGATGCGTAAGTTCTCTCTGTTCTCAGAAGTGTGGCCTCTGTCCTATGTGTCAATTCTGGGGAGTCCAGTTCCCTAAGAGCATCGCACCCACCAACGATGACCCAGAGGACGGTCACCGGTGAGCCCCTGGGTGGTTCTCGTGCCGACACAGACAGGCACTGGGATAAAGGCATCAGCTGCAGATCACTCGCCGTCAGGTAGCAGAGAGCACGATCTCCAAGGAAATAAGGACCAGCACAGGTAAACCGATGGGGAAGCAACACTGAAAATGCAGAGCAATGTCCCAGGCCGAGGCGGGGCCGTGGTGGTGGCCCTGAGCGTGTGGGTACTTCATGTATGAGGAAGAATGTCAGGGAATGCCCAGAGGAAAGGGGAGAGTGTGGACAGGCGTCATCCATCTCCTCGCACTGCCGAGGACCAGCCTTGGAGGGAAGAAGACGGTTAAGCTGATAACCTAGCTTTTATGAGCAGGCTCCACGCTTAGTCACACCAGCTGAGCCTATGACCTGGCGAGATCCCACCAGAAAAGAAACCAACCCTATACAACAAAAACCAACAGCTGTCCCCACGCAACGTGGAGAACAACGGTTCATTTCAGGCATTTCGCTGCAAAATCAGCTGAGTCAGTAGGAAAATAAACACAACCAATAGCTAAACTCCCTTGGCAATATACCAAACAGCCAGCGCTTGTGCCTAGGGAGAGGATTCTTCACTGTTCCACCAGCTACCCTGACGCTGGCCGACGGCATCTGCTCCAGGCCACCTCCCGGCACAGGGAGGTGCCCCAGGAAGAGCTGGCCTGGAAGACGTCGCCGGTAAGCAGTTACCATGAATAGAGCACCAAAGGGAAGCCAAGGCCAAGGAGAGCGAGCCCTGGGTCATCCTCCTTTGCTGTCAGCTTCTGTCTTTGATCCTCAAGGTAGAGCATTAGAAAGTCGTGGTTCTGGAACACAGTCCTCCAAGGAGACATGAGGAATCCTTGAATCATACCCGCAAAGGTCCTGGCAGGACAGGCCATATGATTTGTGGGCCCCAGAGGAAGATGAAAAGGTGAGGCCCCTTTTTTGAAAGTTATTAAAAATATCAAGACAGGCATAGCAGATTATTAAACCAAGCATGGGGCCCTGGGTGAATGCACAGGCCACATGTCCAGGAAGTTGGCCTGGGTCCTGGGCAACAAGGTAGGATGCAAGGAGCATTGAGCCGGGAGTCAGCAGCCCCGGGTTTGGTCCTCACCCTGCCATGTGCTTACTGTGTGACTATGCGTGAGGCGCTTAGCGTCTCTGGGTCATCTGAAAACCTGAGACAAAGAGCAAAGATATGAGGGAAATAAAGGTTTCAAATCTTGTTTGCTATTTATAAAAATATTTTAAAAATCAATATTTCTATAAATATGTACATACTTAGCCTTGAAAAAGCTTTATTTTCAACCAACATCTGTTCTTTACCTGTCTCCTGCCAGCTGCCGTGCCGGGTTCTGGGGGCAAGGATTAGGGATGGTCACTGCCTTAGGGGACCCACACTCTCCAAAGCCCCATACCAGGAAATGGGGCTACAATGTTAACAAGCAGAGCATGTCCACCAATGGTGTCTTTCAAAGGTGTTGCCTGGGGACTTCCCTGGCAGTCCAATGGTTAAGACTCTGTGCTCCCAAGGCAGGGGGCGAGGGGTCCATCCATCCCTGGACGGGGAACTAAGATTCCTGCATGCCGCATGCTGCAGCAGAAAAAAAATAAATAAATAAAAAATACAAAGGCGTCGCCTTGTAGCATTGTTCTAATCTTGAAAGCCATCCTTCTGGAATTGCGTTCAGAGTCAAGGGTGAACCACCGAGAAGGTCAACCCCATCGCGTTAGTCACCCCTGGTTTTGGGCCACTTACACGACACTACCTGGTCTGATTATCCATCTAGCTTAATAGCTTTCATTCATAATGATTTGGAGCCATTTAAAAGTTCTAATCCGCCCTCAGAGAATTTTTTAAGACATAAGATTTGTTTAGTGTTTTACACTTTGCCAAGTAAATCCTACATAGTTTTCCTTTGTTCATCAGGACAATAGAAGTATTATTTTTATCTCCATTTTATGAATGAGATTCTGTCTCTAGTTAAAAAAAAAAAAAGCCAAAGGAATATACAAATGAGCCCTGGGATCAATTCTTTAAAAATGCCAAAATGCGGGCTTCCCTGGTGGCGCAGTGGCTGAGAGTCCGCCTGCCGATGCAGGGGACGCGGGTTCGTGCCCCGGTCCGGGAAGATCCCACGTGCCGCGGAGCGGCTGGGCCCGTGAGCCATGGCCGCTGAGCCTGCGCGTCCGGAGCCTGTGCTCCGCAACGGGAGAGGCCACGACAGTGAGAGGCCCGCGGACCGCAAAAAAATAAATAAATAAATAAATAAGATTAACCCTATTTTGAAGATTAACCATATTTACATTCCTGGAGCACAAACAGTCTAGCTATAATGTGCTTGAAAACAGGCACAAATATTCTCGCCCTCGCTTCCATTACAGCAGGAGTCATATTAGAGGCAGTTCTGTGATTCTCCTCAACAGACATGGTTCACGCTGAAAACGGAGGCACAGGGCCCTTGGCAGTTTGTGGAGAGAACAATTTCTCACCTTCCACGTAGCTCCTCCAGGGTGGAGGCTGTGGGGCGGGCAGCACTGCAGCACGGGACCCACAGATCCGAGTGGTCACTAGTGCTTCCTTTGGACAGTGTCTTTTCTCAGTGGGCTGAGGGTGGGGGTGGGAGTGTGATGAGATTCGGGTTCACCCAGGCTCAGGGCCCTCACGGCCGCCGGGCAAGCAGGCTTTTGAGTCCCTGGGGAGATGTGTTCTTTCATTGACTTTAATGGAAACAGTGGCATTTCAGGTAGACTGGGAACGGGAATCAAGACCCAATAAGCCTTAAGAGACACAGACGTGCAATTAGAATTACAAGATTCATTTGAAAGAGCATCCGGTTAGGGCTGGGGTGGGGACTCGGGGGAGGGAGAGTTTAGTGCTCGGAACTTGGCCCAGGAACAAAAATGTTGGCTTTCTAATTTGCCTGCCATGCCTTTCTGAGTCCAGATGATAAAATAATGCAAATCAGAGCAATTTACCTTATGCTAAGTGCTTACTACGCATTCCTTCCTTTAATCTTCACAAGAGGTTTCCCTTGAGCCAGCTACTTAGCCCCATTTTACCATCAGCCAAGGGGCCTGAGATCCAGGGAGACTGAGTAGCCAGCGTCACAGCTCAGTGAGTGGCCAGGCTGCGAGGCTGACCTAGTTCTCCTGACTCCTGGGTCTGTGCTCTCGAGCTCTGCGCCATGCTGCCTGAAGATTCAGATATTTGTCTATTTTATTGTGGAAAGTGGAGGGCGGCAAAGTATGAAGACAGTCTCCCCAACTGCTCAACCCTGAGACCCTTTAAAATCCAGACACAAGGATGCAGGCGTCAGGCCTAGAGCAGGCCACCAACCCATCCTGGCTCACAAATGTCACTCTGCATCCACAGGGACCCAGGAGAAGCTGGAGAGGGGTGACCCGGCACGGTGGCCCCGGGGGGAGCTACCGTGGGCCCCTCTAGGCCCCCAGGCCACCTCCCTTCTGGCTGTTTACCTCTTGGTTCTTTCCAAACCCCACTGCAGAGCAAATAGCCCCGGAATTTCCTATGAACACATGGGTTTTACTACTCTCTTCCTGCTTGAGGGGTTTTGAATACATTTATATGGTTCTTGTAAATGCTAAAGATAAGGCGTGGAATGTAGCTCTCATCCCCTCCCTCCCTTCCTCCAATTTTTAGCCCTCTTAATACAGGAATGGGCCAGACTCCACCCGTTGCAGCTGAGTGTGCTACCATAAAACGCTGAAAAAAAATCCACGCCGTCCTGCCAATACCCTCAGAAATCGAGACTTTCCACCGGGAGTGGAGTATGTTCTGCATTCTCCTTTTAGGTGAAATAAAAATAAAAGGAGACAGGAAAAACAGCTAAACAAAACATTCATTCCTGTTCAAAAAATAAAACAGAAATTAATAGCAGCTTTGGGCCTGCAGGTCAAAGTGATATTGTGAGTTTACCCTTGGAGTCCCCTCTGTTCTCTAAGCAGGACACTTAGAGATGAATTTTTCTTTATATAAAAAAGACAGGGTCACGATTAGAACCAAAAGAAACAAGGACTAGAAATTGAACAGACACACAGTGGTGAATGCTGATGTCACAGGTCTGTGGGGCTCCAGGCAGAGGAGGCCAAACTCAATCCTGCAGGGGAATGGGTTTGAAGGCCTCCCTTTCCTGGTGCGAAACCAGAGCTGGCTCGAGGGAGTAAGGCAGGAAGGGCAGAGCGTGGCTGGTACCATAAAGCATGCTCACAGCTGAGGAAGAATCACAGAGAGCTTCACCTGGGCTCCTACCACCAAGGAACAGAGCCCCAAGTCAGGGACACGGGCCATCTCAGGTGGACGGTGGAGGCAACCATAAAACCAGGGAGAGAGAAATCAGAAACAATTTCCAGTCCAGGCCACCCTGCAAACAAAGTTCTAAAGAATGCCAGAAATGGAGCCCCAAGAAAGGGCTCCCACAAGCAATGATCAACAGAGAAACCTCCTCTGTGCAAACGCATGGAATAGAAGCACTCTCTCCAAAGGCATTTACATGAGCACGTTTAGCTCTTGAAGACATGAAGGAGGGCCAGGCAAGAACATTAACAAGACTTTCTGAAACAAAACTAGGAAGCATTGAAACAAGAAAAGATGGACAGGATCGTGATGAACTGCGGCAGGGATAGGGGAGGATGGGGGTGTCAGCTGCTCTGCTTCTTCTGGACGTTAGGGAATGCAGCTGGACCTGGATCCAGAGCAGGCTGTCCATATCACCCAGGCCTGGAGGACAACACCCGGCTGGAGGACCGAGAGGAGCTCAGAAGGCCGGCCACCCTGTGCCTCTGGATTGGAGAATTTAACCCATCTACATGTAAGCCGTGTGGTTGACAGTGCTCCGGCCAGGTGTCAGGCCTGAACCTCTGAGGTGGGAGAGCTGAGTTCAGGACACTGGACCACCGGAGACCTCCCAGCTTCACATAATATCAATCAGCTAGAGCTTTCCCAGAGATCTCCATCTCAACACTAAGACCCAGCTCCACTCAATGACCAGCAATCTCTAGTGCTGGACAGGCCATGCCAAACAACTAGCAAGACAGGAACACAGCCCCACCCATTAGCAGAGAGGCTACCTAAAATTATAATAAGCTCACAGAAACCGCAGAATGCACCACCGGATGTGGTCCTGCCCCCCAGAAAGACAAGGTGCAGCCTCACCCACCAGAACACAGGCACCAGGCCCCTCCACTAGGAAGCCTACGCAAACCACTGAACCCACCTTACCCACTGGGGGCAGAAAACAAATACAATGGCAACTACAAACCTGCAGGCTGCAAAAAGGAGACCCCAAACACAGTAAGTTAAGCAAAATGAGAAGACAGAGAAATATGCAGCAGATGAAGAAGCAAAGTAAAAACCCACCAGACCAAACAAATGAAGAGGAAATAGTCAGTCTACGTGAAAAAGAATTCAGAGTAATGATAGTAAAGATGATCCACTGGAAATAGAATGGAGAAAATACAAGAAACCTTTAACAAGGACCTACAAGAACTAAAGAGCAAACAGACAACGATGAACAACACAATAAATGAAATTAAAAATTCTCTAGAAGGAATCAATAGCAGAATAACTGAGGCAGAAGAACGGATAAGTGACCTGGAAGATAAAATAGTGGAAATAATTACCACAGAGCAGAATGAAAAGAATTGAGGACAGACTCAGAGACCTCGGGGACAACATTAAACACACCAACATTCGAATTATAGGGGTCACAGAAGAAGAAGAGAAAAAGAAAGGGACTGTGTAAACATATGCAGAGATTATAGTCGAAAACTTCCCTAATGTGGGAAAGGAAATAGTCAATCAAGTCCATGAAGCACGGAGAGTCCCAGACAGGATAAATCCACAGAGAAACACACCAAGACACATGTTAATCAAACTATCAAAAATTAAATACAAAGAAAAAATATTAAAAGCAGCAAGGGAAAAGCAACAAATAACATACAAGGGAATCCTCACTAAGTTAACAGCTGATCTTTCATCAGAAACTCTGCAAGCCAGAAGGGAGTGGCAGGACATATTTAAGTGATGAAAGGGAAAAACCTACAACCAAGATTACTCTACCCAGCAAGGATCTCATTTAGATTCGATGAAGAAATTAAAACCTTTACAGACAAGCAGAAGCTAAGAGAATTCAGCACCACCAAACCAGCTTTACAACAAATGCTAAAGGAACTTCTCTAGGCAGGAAACACAAGAGAAGGAAAAGACCCACAATAACAAACCCAAAACAATTACGAAAATGGTAATAGGAACATACATATCAATAATTACCTTAAATGTAAATGGATTAAATAGACATAGACTGGCTGAACAGATACAAAAACAAGACCTGTATATATGCTGTCTACAAGAGACCCACTTCAGATCTAGGGACACATAGTCTGTAGACTGAAAGTGACGGGATGGAAAAAGATATTCCACGCAAATGGAAATCAAAAGGAAGCTGCAGTAGCAACTCTCCTATCAGACAAAATAGACTTTAAAATAAAAGACTATTACAAGAGACAAAGAAGGACACTACATAATGATCAGGGATCAATCCAAGAAGAAGATAATAACAATTGTAAATATTTACACCCAACATAGAAGCACCTCAATACATAAGGCAAATACTAAGAGCCATAAAAGGGGAAATCGACAGTAACACAATCAAAGTAGGGAAATTTAACACCCCACTTTCACCAAGGGACAGATCAACCAAAATGAAAATAAATAAGGAAACACAAGCTTTAAATGATACATTAAACAAGATGGACTTACTTGATATTTATAGGACATTCCATCCAAAAACAACAGAATACACTTTCTTCTCAAGTGCTCATGGAACACTCTCCAGCATAGATCATATCTTGGGTCACAAATCAAGCCTTTGTAAATTTAAGAAAATTGAAATCGTATCAGGTATCTTTTCTGACCACAATGCTAGGAGACTAGATATCAATTACAGGAAAAAAAA
The DNA here is from genome assembly GCF_003676395.1 of Aethalodelphis obliquidens. Lineage (NCBI taxonomy): Eukaryota > Metazoa > Chordata > Mammalia > Artiodactyla > Delphinidae > Aethalodelphis > Aethalodelphis obliquidens. The sequence goes on along the minus strand of NW_020837967.1, from coordinate 23,835,891 downwards.
AAACTGTAAAAAATACAAACACATGGAGGCTAAACAATCCACTACTAAATTACCAAGAGATCACTGAAGAAATCAAAGAGGAAATCAAAGAATTCCTAGAAACAAGTGACAGTGAAAACACGATGGCCCAAAACCTATGGGATGCAGCAAAAGCAGTTCTAAGAGGGAAGTTTATAGCAATACAATCCTACCTCAAGAAACAAGAAACATCTCAAATAAACAACCTAACCTTACACCTAAACCAATTAGAGAAAGAAGAACAAAAAAAGCCCAAAGTTAGCAGAAGGAAAGAAGTCATAAATATCAGATCAGAAATAAATGAAAAAGAGATGAAGGAAACAATAGCAAAGATCAATAAAACTAAAAGCTGGTTCTTTGAGAAGATAAACAAAATTGATAAACCATTAGCCATACTCATCAAGAAAAAAAGGGAGAAGACTCAAATCAACAGAATTAGAAATGAAAAAGGAGAAGTAACAACTGACACTGCTGAAATACAAAGGATCATGAGAGATCACTACAAGCAACTATATGCCAATAAAATGGACAACCTGGAAGAAATGGACAAATTCTTAGAAAAGCACAACATTCCGAGACTGAACCAGGAAGAAATAGAAAATACAAACAGACCAATCAAAAGCACTGAAATTGAAACTGTGATTAAAAATCTTCCAACAAACAAAAGCCCAGGACCAGATGGCTTCATATGTGAATTCTATCAAACATTTACAGAAGAGCTAGCACCTATCCTTCTCAAACTCTTCCAAAATATAGCAGAGGGAGGAACACTCCCAAACTCATTCTACAAGGCTACCATCACCCTGATACCAAAACCAAAGATGTCACAAAAAAAGAAAACTCCAGGCCAATATCACTGATGAACATAGATGCAAAACTCCTCAACAAAATACTAGCAAACAGAATCCAACAGCACATTAAAAGGATCATACACCATGATCAATTGGGGTTTATCCTAGGAATGCAAGGATTCTTCAATAAACACAAATCAGTCAATGTGACACACCCTATTAACAAACTGAAGGAGAAAAACCGTATGATCATCTCAATAGATGCAGAAAAAGCTTTTGACAAAATTCAACACCCATTTATGATAAAAACTCCCCAGGAATTAGGCATAGAGGGAACTTACCTCAACAGAATAAAGGCCATATATGAAAAACCCACAGCCAACATCATTCTCAATGATGAAAAATTAAAACAATTTCCTCTAAGATCAGGAACAAGACAAGGTTGTCCACCCTCACCACTATTATTCAACATAGTTTTGGAAGTTTTCGCCACAGCAATCAGAGAAGAAAAAGAAATAAAAGGAATCCAAATCGGAAAAGAAGAAGTAAAGCTGTCACTGTTTACAGATGACATGACACTATACATAGAGAATCCTAAAGATGCTACCAGAAGACTACTAGAGCAAATCAATGAATTTGGTAGAGTAGCAGGATACAAAATTAATGCACAGAAATCTCTGGCATTCCTATACACTAATGGTGAAAAATCTGAAAGAGAAATTAAGGAAACACTCCCATTTACCATTGCAACAAAAGGAATAAAATACCTAGGAATAGACCTACCCAAGGAGACAAAAGACCTGTATGCAGAAAACTATAAGACACTGATAAAGAAATTAAAGATGATACAAACAGTTGGAGAGATATACCATGTTCTTGGATTGGAAGAATCAACATTGTGAAAATGACTATACTACCCAAAGCAATCTACAGATTCAACGCCATCCCTATCAAACTACCACTGGCATTTTTCACAGAACTAGAACAAAACATTTCATGATTTGTATGGAAACACAAAAGACCATGAATAGTCAAAGCAATCTTGAGAATGAAAAATGGAGCTGGAGGAATCAGGTTCCCTGACTTCAGACTATACTACAAAGCTACAGTCATTAAAACTGTATGATACTAAAACAAACAAACAAACAAACTGTATGATACTGGCATAAAGACAGACTTATAGACCAAAGGAACAAGGTAAGAAAGCCCAGAAGAAAACCCACACACATATGGTTACCTTATCTTTGATAAAGGAGGTAAGAATATACAATGGAGAAAAGACAGCCTCTTCAATAAGTGGTGCTGGGAAAACTGGACAGCTACATGTAAAATAATGAAATTAGAACACTCCCTAACACCATACACAAAAATCAACTCAAAATTGATTAAAGACCTAAATGTAAGGCCAGACACTATAAAACTCTTAGAGGAAAACATAGACAGAACACTCTACGATGTAAATCACAGCAAGATCCTTTTTGACCCACCTCCTAAAGAAATGGAAATAAAAACAAAAATAAACAAATGGGACCTAATGAAACTTCAAAGCTTTTGCACAGCAAAGGAAACCATAAATAAGACGAATAAACAATCCTCAGAATGGGAGAAAATATTTGCAAACAAAGCAACTGACAAAGGATTAATCTCCAAAATATACAAGCAGCTCTTGCAGCTCAATATCAAAAAAACAAACAGCCCAATCCAAAAATGGGCAGAAGACCTAAATAGACATTTCTCCAAAGAAGATACACAGATTGCCAACAAACACATGAAAGGATGCTCAACATCACTAATCATTAGCGAAATGCAAATCACAACTAAAATGAGGTATCACCTCACACCGGTCAGAATGGCCATCATCAAAAAATCTACCAATAATAAATGCTGGAGAGGGTGTGGAGAAAAGGGAACACTCTTGCACTGTTGGTACGAGTGTGAATTGATTCAGCTGCTGTGGAGAACAGTATGGAGGTTCCTTAAAAAACTAAAAATAGAACTACCATGCGACCCAGCAACCCCACTACTGGGCATATACCCTGAGAAAACCATACTTCAAAAAGAGACATGTACCACAATGTTCACTGCAGCATATTTACAATAGCCAGGACATGGAAGCAACCTAAGTGTCCATCGACAGATGAATGGATAAGGAAGATGTGGCACATATATACAATGGAATATTACTCAGCCACAAAAAGAAACGAAATTGAGTTATTTGTAGTGAGGTGGATGGACCTAGAGTTTGTCATACAGAGTGAAGTAAGTCAGAAAGAGAAAAACAGATACCATACGCTAACACATATATATGGAATTTAAAAAAAAAAGGTTCTGAAGAACCTAGGGGCAGTACAGGAATAAAGATGCTGATGTAGAGAATGGACTTGAGGACACAGGGAGGGGGAAGGGTAAACTGAGACGAAGTGAGAGAGTGACATGGACATTTATACACTACCAAATGTAAAATAGCTAGCTAGTGGGAAGCAGCCGCATAGCACAGGGAGATCAGCTCGGTGCTTTGTGACCGCCTAGAGGGAGGGTGGGAGGGAGACGCAAAAGGGAGGATATATGGGGATATATGTATATGTATAGCTGATTCACTTTGTTATACAGCAGAAACTAACGCACCACTGTAAAGCAATTATACTCCAACAAATATGTTAAAAAAAAACAAACAAAAAAACAGCGTAATGTGTAAACCTTGCTTGGGCCCTGGACTAAATAAATAACCAGGTCTATAAGACAAAAAAAAAAAAAAAAAAAAAAAAAGGAAAAGGAAAAAAAAAAAAATAATAAAAATTGAAAAAAAAAAAAAACAAAAACCAAAAATTAAAACCTTGCTTGGGCCCTGGACTAAAAAAAAAACCAGGTCTATAAGACAAAAAAAAAAAAAAAAAAAAAAGATGGACAGGGAAAGAGAACCAATTAGAAATCTTGGAAAAGAGAAATGAACACTGGAATAGCAGTTTATACAGTATTATCTGAGTTCAGTACATGTTCAACCATCCCTCACACACAATTTCATGTTCACAATGTGAGCCGAAGATGCTTGGTCATCGAAGAGTCGCAGATCTGTGTTGTGTCGGGGAGGGTGGGGAGGCGAGAGGGGGAGGGGCAGAAGCAACGGAAAGGGGTGAAAGTACTGGCAGCGGAGTCCCGCCCCTGCCCCACGACCAGCAGTATTTAACCTCCCTGGAGCTTCACACCTTTCTGTACAATGAGGATGATAATGACCACGACACGGTGAAGATGGTGGACATTTTATGTAATATCGTGTAACCTTATTGATAGAAACTGATCAAGGAAGGAAAGTACATCGACACTTCTAATTGTATTTTTAATAATTAAATAAATCCTGGTACCTTACATGTCACCCTCCTCTGGAATCAGAGTAGTGTATTCTCTGGATACTCTGGTCACTGCACTGTCCTGTAGGTAGGTGATCTCTGACGCTCACCAACAGAGGCTTTCCTTGGAAACTGCCTGTGAGCGCTTTGCTTTGCCGCCATTGGCTGCCATGCCACGCATTTGAGTGGATCGGAATCAGAGTCAGAATCAGATGGCCACGAGGATGCTTTACTAGCCCCCGTGACAGAAGAACAGTGTTTCACGATGACTTAATCCTTTTACTCTCTAGAGTCTGCCTTCTAAGTACTCCCTCTTAATGCAATAAAAACTTATCTGTGTTAATAAATGTCTGTGTCTGCTCCAGCCTTGTTTCGCTGGCAGACACCCATCATCTGATCAACGAGGTGACTGTGTCTGCTCTTCCGCCCTAGGGAGGGGGACAGGCCGCTGGGGCTGACTGCGAGGAAGGGCTCACTTCCGGTTACTTGATGGCCTCTCCTCACAGGAAAAGAGAGCCCTGATTAAATAAGACACGGCGGAATTAGATCTTTCAACATGAAGAGAACCAGAAACACCTGTTCGTGATGGCCTAGGGTGGCGTCTGTGACCTTCAGGAGAGGGGTTAACGTGAAGAATTCCATCTACCCAAGGCGGCCTTAGCGTCAGAACCCCAGGAACAACCTTAATACAAGGAGATAACCTTTCTCTTCTTTCTTTATTTACCTGCAACTTTAAAAATATATATAAAATGCTTCCCACACCGGAGATAACAGAAGTTCACATTTTGCCACATTTGCATCAGGTCACTGGACTCGCTAAGAAATGCAATGTTATAGATGGGACCAAAGTCCCACTCCAAAGCCTCCCCAACACGCTCTCCCCAGAGAGAGCTACTATCTTGAAGTGAACATGCATGTTTTAATTCTTTTTAACACATACACATTAGGTAGCCACAAACTTTGTGCTATTATGTGTTTTCAAATTTACATGTGTGGTACCCACACCCTTTTGCCTCTTTCTTTTTTTACTCAACATTATGTTTTTGCAATTTCACTTATTTATTTTTGCTACAAATAGTTATAGGGTGCCTACAATAAAGCAGGCAACTTTTGGGGTACTGAAATTGAGAAAAAAGGGACAGAGACAAAACCCCTATTCTATGAGATGAACAATAAAAAAGATAAGTAAAATATATACTCTGATTTATATGAAGTATTGTATATATGAAAAATATACTAAGGCAGTGGTAAGTGCGCAGGAGAACATTTAAGGAAGACAAGGGGATAAGAAGTGTGTATTTGGGGGTGGGGAGCATGGTTGGTATTTAGACCACGTGTTTCAGGTTAAACACCACGTGGTATTATCCTTGGTGAAATGACTCTGCTACACAGAGGGCTGACTGCCATGCACAGCCTTGCTCATGGCTCCTTTAAGAATTGCCAAGTCATAGCATATGCACATCTTCAAACACAAGAGCACCCCACTTCCCTCTGGGATTGTATTAATGTATACTCCCACCAGCAGGCTATTGGGATTTCCATTCCCCCACATCCTTGCCAGTTTTTATCAGACTTCTAACCTTTGCCTTTCTGAAGGGTATAAATGATAACTTGTTGCCATTTTCATTTTTTTCCCAGATTATTACTATGGCTGAGATCTCCACATTGAGCACTCTGGTTTCCTTTCTGGAGTGGTCTGGTCACATCCTTCGCTCATTTTTCTGTGGAGGCATTTGTCTTAACTGTACTCATTTATACAATATGATTCCTTTATACGGGGTGGATTCATCCTTTGTCACTCGCGGGGACTGCGGATACGTTATCCCTCTCGGTGGCGTGTCTTTTTGTCTAGGGTCTCACTTGTGATGCAGGATTAACACTAATTTGATCCAATGACCAAGCCTCTCCTGTGTCATTTGTGCTTTTTTTTATCCTAAGAACAGCTTCCCTACCCTGAGGTCATAGAAGTATTCTGGCAGGTTTTCTTCTAAAAGTTTTATAGCTTTTCATACAAGTCTGTGATCTGGGACTGAAGTAACATAAAAACGTACTTTTCTTTTTCTCTAGAGAGCCAATTGTCCCAGAACTATTTATTGAAGAGTCCATGTCTTCTCTGTTAATGGGTAATGAGACTTCTGTCAAATGCCAAGTTACTTACCAAATATGGGATCTTTTTCTGTCTCGCTGGTCTGTTCGTCCATCCCTCACCCCTTCTACTGTCATTATTGTCATAACTTCACAATGTCTTGGTATCTACAACAATCCCCCACCTTGGCCCACCATTCATCTTCCACAAAACTACCTTTGCTATTCACGGCCTTTTCCACTCTACCATAATAATTTTAGGATCAATTTGGAAAATTCCCAGTCAGTAGTGGAATTGCACTGCATATATAAATTAATTTAGGAGAACTATTAACTTTATAATATTGAGCCTTTCCATCATGACAGTATCTCTTCACTTATTTAGGTCTTGTTTGATATTTTTTGATACATTTTATAATTTTTTATAAAGACCTATTATTTTGTCACATCATATCCTACTGCTATTTTTTGTTGCTATAGAAAATATTGTCTGTAATTGCATTTCCTAAGAGTTTATTGCAGGTATATAGAAGAACTATTAAGTTTTGTACGTAAGCCTTACATAGCAACCTTGCTGAATTCTCCCATTAGTTTGTCCGCAGTTTAGTTAATAGTCTAAACAGCTTAGATACTCATACTCAACTAATAGTTTATCTGCAAATAAACGTATAATCTTGAACTATTACTAGTTAGGATTTTTTTCTTTTCCAATCAATACAGTTCTTTTTTCTTATTGCTAGAACTTCAAGATTAATGTTAAACATAAGTTGTGATGGCAGATAGCCTCATCTTTATCCTGGTTTAAAAAGGAATGCTTCTGATATTTCACCAGTAAGTATAATGTTTACCATAGGGTTTTGGTAGATTATTAGGTTAAGAAAGTTCACTTCTATTCACAGTGTACTAAGGATTTTCGTTAGGAATGGGTTTTAAATTACATAAAATTTATTTTTGGCATCTACTGAAATGATTAATTTATTAAAGTGGGTGACTCTTGTATTCTCAGAAAACCCAAGAATTTGATAATAATGTATTTTGTATATTGATAGGTTTATTTTACTAATATTTTATGTAGAATTTTGTATCAATATTCATAATTGAGGTTGTCAATGATTTACTTATTACTCCTCTCTGAGTTTTGGTACCAAGGTTACACTAATCTCATAAAATGAGTTGGAGGGGGACTTTCCCTTTATTTTAATATTCTGTGAACAACTGGCATAACATAGAAAGTATCTGTCCCTTAGAGTGTTGCCAGAACTCAGTGGATTTTGTTTTTACAAAGGATAGGAATCAAGCAGATACTTAATTTCAATTTCATTTTCTTTATGGGTTATAGACCCAGGTAGGTTTTCTATCACTGGGTAGATTTTTATAAGTTAAATTTTCCCAGGAAACTGTCTATTTAATTTCAGTTGTCATGTTCTTGTTCACAGAATTTGCTTATATATGTTTTGTATATATTGTATATATGATTATATATATGTATATACATAATCATATATATGTTAAGTATCCTTATTTTTTTCCCTAGCTAAACCTTGCTAGAGATATTTTTATCCTTGTAGTCTTTTCAAAGAACCAGCTGTTTGATTTGTTAATCTTTTCAATTCTATCTTTGTTTTCTATTTTGTGAATTTCTGTTCTCATTTTGATTATTTCTTTTCTTACACTTTCTACTTAATCTGTTGCTCTTTTATTAATAATTATACTTCTCCACTTCTATTATATTCATTTAAAGGTATAGATTTATTTTTAAAAACTGTTTTAGCTGTATCCCACAAGTTTAATTTAATTTTTAAAATTTTATTATGATTCTTTCTTTGACCATTAGTTATTTAGAACTGGGTTTTTAATTTTACCAATGTTGGTTTTTGTTTTCTTGTGTCATTTTTTTTTCCTTTTTTCCATTGTAGAGAACATGGGGGATATTAAATGTTTAACATTTTAAAAGTTTTCTCCGTTTTTATAAATCTTATAAATTTTATAAATTACATGAATGAAAGATGTGTATTTTCTAATTGTTGGATCTGAGGTTCTCTCTACATATAGATAGATATATAGATATAGATTTATATTCAACATATAAGCCTTGTCATTACACTATTCAAATCCCTATATCATTTAAATTTTTTGCCTATTTCATCAATAACTAGGGAAACGGTGTTAAAATCTCCTACCAAACTGTAGTTTTGTGAATGTGTCCTTATAATTTTGTCCATTTTTTATTTATAAGATCTGAAGCTAAATTATTAGGTACTTAAAACTTCAGATTTATGTCTTGTGCTGAATTTTTCTTTGATCATTATACAACAAACCTCTTTACTCCTAATAGTGCTTTTTGCCTTAAAGTGTATTTTATCTGTTATTAATGTAGCTTCATAAGTTTAATTAGTATGTATCTTTACTGAGAACATTTCTGTGTCATTATGTTTTAGGTATGTTTCTTGTAAAAAGCACAGAACACGATTTTAAAAAATCCAGTCTGGGGACTTCCCTGGTGGTCCAGTAGTTAAGACTTGGCCTTCCAATGCATGGGGTGCAGGTTTGATCCCTGGTCAGGGAGTGAAGATCCCACATGCCTCGTGGCAAAAAAGCCAAAAAAAAAAAAAAAAACCAGAAGCAATATTGTAACAAATTCAACAAAGACTTTGAAAATGGTCCACATCAAAAAAAAAAAAATCCAGTCTGATACAAAATGCATCAAAATGATATTAAAATGTATCACAATTAGTAAAATATTTAGGTTTACATTTATCCCTCTCATTCTTCCTTGCATTCATTCTTATTTGAGACAAATAAAAGCTGAGAGAATTGTCATCATACCTACACTACAAGAAGCATCAACACAAGTTCTTCAGGTAGAAGGTAACGACGCCAGACAGCAGATGGTTACACAAAAGGAATGAAGCGGCCATAATGGGGAAAATGGGTAAATTTAAAAGGATTTTCTCATGTTTAACATTTCTTTAATTGATAGTTGACTGACTGAATAAAAGAAATAACAGTATATTGTTTGGTTTATGACCTATGTAGGATAATTAAGAATAGCGACAGCATAAAGGATGGGCAAGGGTGGGCAAGGGAAACCTGACTGTAATGTTATAAATGTCCTGCATCAGACTTGAAGTGATTTAATATTATTTGAAGATAGACAGTTATAAGTTAACAATGTACATTTTAAACCCTAGATCAACCACACAAAAGAAGAGGCATACGTTATAAGCCACAAGTGGAGATAAGATGGAATCATTAAAAATACCTAATCCAAAAGAAGACAGATAAGGAGAAAAAAGAAACATAGGAAAGATGGAATGAACAGAAAAGAGATAGTAAGATGATAGATTTAAATCCAATGACATAATCAAATATATTAAAAGCATATGTTCCAAACACCACAGTTAAAAGGCAGAGATTGTCATATTGGGGGGGAAAAAAGCAAGACCCAACCATATGTTGTCTACAAGAAATCCACTTTGTGTGTAAAGACACAGAGAGAGGGACTTCCCTGGTGGTGCAGTGGCTAAGAATCTGCCTGCCAATGCAGGGGACGCAGGTTCGAGCCCTGGTCCGGGAAGATCCCACATGCCGTGGTGCAACTAAGCCCATGCGCCACAACTACTGTGCCTGCACTCTAGAGCCTGCAAGCCACAACTACCGAGCCCACGTGCCACAACTACTGAAGCCCATGCACCTAGACCCCATGCTGTGCAACAAGAGAAGCCACAGCAATGAGAAGCCTGCGCACCACAACGAAGAGTAGCCCCCACTTGTCACAACTAGAGAAAGCCCATGCGCAGCAAGGAAGACCCAATGCAGCCAAAAATAAATAAGTAAATTAATTAATTAATTTTTAGAAAAGACACTGACAGGTTAAAAATAAAAGGATGGGGCTTCCCTGGTGGTGCAGTGGTTAAGAATCCGCTTGCCAATGCAGGGGACATGGGTTTGAGCCTTGGTCCAGGAAGAGCCCACATGCTGCGGAGCAACTAAGCCTGTGTGCCACAACTACTGAGCCTGTGCTCTAGAGCCCGCAAGCCACAACTACTGAGCCTGCGTGCCACAACTACTGAAGCCTGCGTGCCTAGAGCCCAAGCTCTGCAACAAGAGAAGCCACTGCAATGAGAAGCCCACACACCACAACGAAGAGTAGCCCCCGCTCACCGCAACTAGAGAAAGCCCACGTGCAGCAACAAAGACCCAACAACGAAGACCCAATGCAGCCAAAAATAAATAAACTTATATTAAAAATAAATAAATAAATAAAAATAAAAGGATGGAAAAGATACTCCATGCAAACAGTAATCAAAAGTAAGCTGGCGGGCTTCCCTGGTGGCGCAGTGGTTGGGAGTCCACCTGCCGATGCAGGGGACGCGGGTTTGTGCCCCGGTCCGGGAGGATCCCACATGCCGCGGAGCGGCTGGGCCCGTGAGCCATGGCCGCTGAGCCTGCGCGTCCGGAGCCTGTGCTCCGCAACGGGAGAGGCCACAACAGTGAGAGGCCCGCGTACCGTAAAAAAAAAAAAAAAAAAAGTCAGCTGGCTAATAATAGTAGGCATACACTTACGATAAAAAAAAAGTTATTGTGAGGCAAACATTGATAAACAGCAGAAGAGGAGAACCACGTTCTATAAATAATAGTATATGCCATTTCCCTTATGGACTAAATGATAAACTCATAACAGATTCAGCTGATTAATCTTGTGGCTGTTTTGAAGTATAAAGATGAGTGAACTGGTGATGAATGAACTGGTTTCAACTATTAAAAGGGTGACATTTATTACAAAACTAATATATGTTTATTGTAGGAAATCTGGAAAATACAGAAAAGATATTTTAAAAATCACCCCTGGCTCCACACTCAAATTCAGTAACAAATATATAGTCAAAACAAAAGTCCCTTTTTTGTCTCCTTTTCCCCCAGATATACCATGTTAATGATTTGGTTTGCCAATTTCACATGGATGAGATCCTGTTTAATACATTGTTCTCTCACTTGAAAAAAAATAAAAGTAAGCTGGAGGGGCTATGTTATTGTAAAACAGATTTCAGAGAAAGAAATATTATCGGAGATTATATGAGATAAAGAAGGATATCTCATAATGATAAAGAGGTCAATTCACCATGGAGATATAATAAATCTTAATATGAATGTACCTAATAGCAGAGCTTCAAAATACATGAAGCCAAAATTAGTAGAAGTGAGAGGAAATGTAGACAAGTACACAATCATCGTTGGAGATTTCAACACTCCTTTCTCAATATTGTTAGAACAAACAGAAAATCAGTAATTATCTAGAATACTTGATAACACTATTGACCAACTGGACCTAATTGATCAGTTAGAGAATACTCCTCCCCACAACAGCAGGATCGCACATGATTTTAAAGGGTTTGCAGATCATTCTCCAAGATAAACCAAATTCTGAGCCATAACGTAAGTCTCAATAAATTTAGAAGGATTGGAATCATGCAAAGCGCTTCATCTGAACACAATGTAATTCCACACAACTAGAAATCAATTACAGAAATATATCTGGAGTAGGATCAAATACTCAAGATTTTCAGAACACACTTCTAAGTAACTTACAAGTCAAAGAAAAAGTATTTGGAACTGAATGAAAATGGAAACACAGCGTAACAAAACTTAGGAGGTGTAGCCAGGGCAGCAGTCAGAGGAGGTCTGCAGCACTGAATGCTCTCATGAGGGAGAGAAGTTTCAAGTCAGCTAACTAAGTATCTACCTTAAGAAAGCAAAAAAAAAAAAAGAGCAAATTAAGCCCAGCATAAGCGAAAGGAAAGAAGTAATAAAAAAGCAAACATCAATGAAATAGAAATAAAAAGGAAACTTAAAAACAATTAAGAAAAACAAAGTCAAAAGCTGGTCATTTTAAAAGCTCAATAAATTGGCAATTATTTAGCCAAAGTGGTCAGAAAAAAAAAGATAAATTACCAATATCAAGAATGAAAGAGAAGCCACTGCTATAGATACAGCAGCATTAAGTGGACAATAAGGAAACATTATGAACAATTTTACACCAATATGTTAGACAAATTAAATCAAATAGACAAACTCCTTGGAATATACAAACTTCCAAAGCCCACTCAAAAACTAAGATAAGCAGAACAGCCCAGTATTTGTTTGTTTTTAAATAAAGTTGTAGTTATAACCCTTCTCACAAAGAAAATTCCAGGCCCAGATGGCTTCACTGGTGAACTCTAATACACTTTAAAGGAAGAAACAGTACCCATTCTACACAAACTTTATCCACCTGATAAAGGACATATATGAAAACCTACAACGGATATCACCTTTAATGACTGAATGCTTTATCCCTAAGATTGGGAACAAGACAATAGTATTCACTCTTACTACTTCTCTTCAACATTATATTGGAGTACCTAGCCAAAGAAACTAAGCAACAAAAAGAAATAAAATGCATAAAGACAATATGATCATCTACGGAGGAAAACCTAAAGAATCTACAAAAAAGCTGCTGGAAACGAAGGTCAACATACAAAATACTGGAACTAACAGATGGAAACTGAAGTTGAAAAACAATACCATTTATAATGGCATAAAAATGTACAAAGTTTTATGGGAGAGATTTAACAGCAACGACAACAAATGTTCAAGACCAATGCACCCAAAATTACAAAACACTGCCAAGAGAGATGAAAGATGACCTAAAAAAATGGAGAGATATACCATGTTCATGGATCAGAAGACTCAATATTGTTAAGCTGTCAGTTCCTGTTGAATTTAATCTGTGAATTCAAGGAAATGCCAATAAAATCCCAGAAGAGTTTTTCTTGGTAGAAATTTATAAGCTGATTTGAATATTTATACGGACATGCAAAGGATCTAGAGTAGCCATGACAATTTTGAGAAAGAACTAGTTGGAAGAATTATACTATTTTGATTTAGAGACTTACTAATAAAGTCTAGTAAATAAGACAGTGTGGTATCGACAATGAAATGAATAGGGACTCCCAAAATAGACCATACGTACATGGTCAATTATTTTAAGAGAAAAGTACCAAAATAACTGAATGGGAAAAGACAGTCTTTTCAACAAATTGTGCTGGTATAATTGGATAGCCATATGCAAGAAAATGAAACTCAACCCTTACCTTACACCTTATACAAAAATTAACTTCAAACGGATCACAGACCTAAATATAGACCCAAAACTATAAAACTTTTAGAAGAAAACATATGGCAAAATGTTTATGACTCTGAATTAAGCTAAGACCTTTTAGGTAGGCTAAATTAAGCAGAACCATTAAAGAAATCCTTGAAAAATTGGACTTCATCAAAATTTAAAGCTTTTGCTTTTCAAAAGACAGTGTTCAACAATTAAAAAGCAAGCCACAGACTGGGAAGAATATTCATAAAACTTTTATTTGTTCTGGACTTAAATCCAGAATATACAAAGAAAACTTAAAACTCACTAAAGAAAAGATAATAAGTCAATAAAAATGGGAAACAAGTTGATCAGACTCTTTACAAAAGAAAATATATAAATGGCAAATAGACAAATGAAAATGTGCTCAACATCATTGGTCACTAGGGAAAAGCAAATTAAAACCACAAGGAGATACCACCGGTGACATGCCCACGAGGATGCTGAAAGTAAAAGTACCAAGCACACTATGACAGGCAGACTAGTGGCCTCCAAGGATGTCCACTCTAATCACTGAAACACGTGAATCAATCCTTCTCGTTGTAACAGTCCCCAAATAAGTCTTCATTATTGTTTTTACCCAGTAAATGCTTATCCTTCCTTCCATCTACTTCCTTCTTAGACACATTTTTTGATCATTCTTTTAATGAAGGTCTGTGAGTGGCAAATTCTCTACATGATTTTTACCTAACACGGTTTTCATTTTTTCCCCTCCCTCTTGACTAATAGTATAACTCTAAGAAGGTATCATTCTATCCTCTTCTGATCTCTGCTGTTGGCATTGGGAAGTCTGCTGTCATTCTAATCACTGGTACATTGTATGTGATCTTATATCTCTCTTTGCTTTGCAGATTTTCTCCTTTTATTTAGTGTTTAATGGTTATTCAAGGAAGTCTCTAGGTGTGGGATTACCCAGCTTGGGAATTCTTGGAATTCTTCCACTGAGGATTCATGTCTTTAATCAGTTCCGAATCATCTATTTTCTCCTCAAATATTTCCTCTGATTCTTTCTCTCTGTTTAGGTCTTATTAGCTAAGAGATACCACCAGTGAGTACATACCAGCACTCTTATTAGCTTTGTATTGGACATTTTCATTATCTTAAACTCCCTTTCACGTTTGCCATCTTATCTCTGTGCTGTGTTCTAGGTCATAGCCTCTAATCTTTAGTTCAACAATTCTCTCCTCCAGTGAGCTAATTCAGGGTCCCATCCATCCACTGAGACTTTCATTCAATGAATATGTTTCACATTTCTAGAAGGCCTATTTCATTATTTTGCAAACCTTCCTTACTTACAGCATCTTGATCCTCCCTCCAGGACTTGATTCCATCTATTATGCTTTTAAGCATTTTTACCATACCTTTTTCCCCCTCTGATTATGCCTTTATTAGCTTGAGTTCATGGGACTGGAATCTTGCTGTTTGTTGTGTCTGCTGTCTCTTGCTCACAGCAAATTCTTTCACTGTATGTTTCCTAATTTTTTAAACTCATGAGCTCACCGTTAATGAGGCTTATTTTCTGAGAAGGCACAGTGAGGCCAGCGCTGCCAGAGTACCTCTGCTGGGTGACTTAGTATGGCAGACATGCCAGGGGTGTCCGCTCTGGGACAGATTTGCATGTTTATTCCTCTGCTCACAGTTTTCCTGAGCCTTGCAGAGATATCTGCAGGTTTTCTGAGTGGAGTAAAGACATGTTTTGGACCCAAAACCCAAGGGCAAGCCCAGGGCTTAATTTTCTCTAGGGAGACTGCTTCCTTCAACTCAAGCTGAGGCAGCTTCCTTGTCTCCTCCCTGTGCCAAGAGCCAGATTTCTCCTAACCCCCCTTTCCACTGAGGGTTCAGCTCTTCCAACGTCCTGACATAGACCTTTCTCAGGATTCCAAGACCTTGTCTCCTGTCCTCAAATGCGTGTTAAAGCCCAAGCCCCCAGGTTTACTAGGACCGAAAACAAACCCAAACCCAAGCCCCCAGGTTTACTAGGACCGAAAACAAACTCCCAGGTCAGTTCATGGGCCCACGTTGCTCTCATTTTCAGTCTCCTCGTTTCAGAGACTCACGATCTCAGCTATGCAGTTTTCAAGGGTCACACCTACCCAGAACATCTGTGTGTTTGGGACAGGAGGGAGTTCAGGTCTCTTAGTCCATCATCTTTCTGGAAAGAGAACTCTCCTTCTCCACTTATTCACGTGGCCACCTCCCAAGAAACATAATTTCAGAGTCATTCTGCGACTGTTTACACAGCTCCAAAACACATTAGTTAAGTTGAAGCGTTTGGCCAATCATCCAGATGTTTTTGTCTACACGATGCCAGAGACCCAGATGTGCGTCCAATTCATCTGCTATTCCCGAACATAATAAACTTACATTATTAAGCACATTGCTATTTCACAAACTCAGGGATCCTGTGGGTGTAATCCTGTCCCTCATTTGCCAAGACTAATTATATTAGAGCCCATGACTTTCATTCCATCACACAGACTTCTAACGCTGTGATTCTTTTCCTTGTTCTTGTTGTTGCTACTCTTGTGTTTTGTTTTTTTTTCTCACAATACAGTATCGAGGTCAATAAGTATTTATTAAACTCTTGGCTGCGGGTGAAAACAATGAAAAACCACTCTGTCCCTGGGGGGATACTAAAATGTAGTTGTATTTATTTATTCATTCCTTCATTCAATACTTTTTTATCGCGGAGACACCGCGTTCCCGGGGAAACAAGACCGACCCCCTGCCTTCGTGAAGCGGGACGTTTAGTGGGACACACAAGTAATATATAATAAAACAATCACACAAGTAACATAGAACAAAAAGTCATTAATGCTCCGTAGGAAAGGAGAAGTACTGTGACACAGAATCATACGTAGTCTCAGCTTAGTTTGCGGAAGGGCGGGAACGGCCTCTCTTAGGAGTGACCTAAGCTGTGACCTGAGAGATGCAGGAAAAGAGTGAGGAAAGAAAGTTCCAGACTGAGGAACACAGGAGAGGCCATGGGAGGGGCCGAGGGCCGAAGGGGCTGGGAGGCCGAAGGAACGCAAAGATTGTCGGTGCGGCTGGGAGTGTCGGCAGGAGGCCGGTGTGGAAATAAAGCTGGAGAAGGAGGTTGGCATCTCATCAGCTCTGAATAGGACAGGGTTTGGATTTGGGATTTTCTTCTGAGAGCAATAACTCCCCCCTGGAGCAGAGGGATGATGGGAAGAGATCCCTGGCTACTGGATGGCAAGGGAGACTAGGAAGAAAACAGGCGAGTTAGAGTTTAGTGAGAGGATGGTGGTGAAGAACGAGAGGTGTCAGTGGCGACAGAGAGAAAGAGGCGAGCGGGATGCAGCTCAGAGCTGGGACCTGGTGATGGATTCGGGTAGCACAGGGGAGGACCGTGTCAAACCGGGCTCTGGCACGAGCAGCTGGGGACACAGATGCACCATTACTCAGAGAGGGGAGTCTGGAGAAGAGGCAAATTTCTGGGGAATTAGTTCATTTTTGGACGTCTGAACTTGGAGATTGGCACGTTAATCAGTTGGTTACCTTTAGCACACGATCTTATTTATCGCGCTAACACTTCGTGAGACACACAAGTCGAGTCGTCAACTGGACAGCAGGGTATATATGGCTGGAGCTCAGAAGAGGCAGGTGAGGTACAAATCTGGGAGTCAAGGGCACGTAATTGGCATGGAACTGGTGACAGTGATGCGGCAAGAGACAGAAAGAGGGCAGGAGCCTTGGTCACAGAAGACAAGGAATCTGGTTTTTTTTTAAAGAAGACCGAGTTAGTCATATGATATCACTCGTACGTGGAATTTAATTTTTTAAAAATGATACAAATGAACTTATTTACAAAACAGAAACAGACTCACAGATATCGAAAACAAACTTATGGATACCAAAGGGGAAGTGTCGGGGGAGGGATAAATTAGGAGCTTGGGATGAACATACACACACTACTATATATAAGACAGATAACCAACAGGGACCTGCTGTAGAGCACAGGGAACTCTGCTCAATATTCTGTGACAACGGATGTGAGAAAAGAATCTAAAAAAGAATGAATAGATGTATATGTATAACTGAATCACTTTGCTGTCCACCTGAAACTAAAACGACATTGTAAATCCACTAGACTCCAATAAAATATTTTTAAAAATTAAAAAGACTGGGCTTCCCTGGTGGCGCAGTGGTTGAGAGTCCGCCTGCCAATGCAGGGGACACGGGTTCGTGCCCCGGTCCGGGAAGATCCCACATGCCGCGGAGCGGCTGGGCCCGTGAGCCATGGCCGCTGAGCCTGCGCGTCCGGAGCCTGTGCTCCGCAGTGGGAGAGGCCACAGCAGTGAGAGGCCCGCGTACAGCAAAAAAAAATTAAAAAGACTGAGTTAGGAGTATCTGAAGTGGGGAGAAACAAGAGAGCTTGGTGTCATGAAATCCCAGAGAAGAGAGTGTTTAAGGCAGAAAGAGTGGTTAGCTTTTCATTGAAAACTTGAACTTCTGAAAGGTCGAGTGAGAGAAAACCTAAGAGGTGGCCGGTGGGGAGGATGGATGCCAGGGTCGAGTGTGCAGGAGAAGCGGAAGAGCTCCCAGAGTGAGACGGGCTAAAGTTGTCGTGGAAACGAGGAAGCAGAGCTGGAAAGGGGTCAGCTCTCCCTGCAAGGGGCCAAGCGAGGGCCGTGCAGATGAGACGGGCTCCGGAAACAGGAGAAGGAACAGAACACGAGGCACTTTGTCACTCCAAGTGGGGCAAGGAGACACACAGAGGCTGCAAGAGGTGGGGGAGAACTGACTGCCTGATGAGATGCAGCCCTCGGTACCGGGCGGGATTTGCATAAACGGGGAGGGGAGGAGGCCTTTGGGCCTGGGAACCAGCATAGGCAAGAGCAAGTGACCAGAGGTGGTCAGGGGATGAAGGGGACCCTGGAGAGACCAGGGTGAGGGCGGCTTTTGTCTCACAGAGCTGAAAAATAAAGCTGGATGGGAAGGCTTGAGCCTATCTCCTTTTATATCTGCCCGCTTCTGAGAAAGGGCCACTGCCTTTCGGTGACCCTTCCCTGCATTCCATCCACGAGGCGGTAGAGGGGCTGCCGTCACGGTACCCGTGCCCACCCGCCGGGGCTGTGGGACCCCAACCAGGCCAGCCGGACACCCCTCCCCTGCCCCGAGGGCCCTGTTGGCAGAAGCTACAGAGATGCTCTCGCGGAGAGAATGAAATGGGCCCTCGGGGAACAGCGGAGGCAGGAGGCGGGCGGCGGGCCCCCAGCCCCGAGGCCACCTGGGGCCTGCCCACACCACCGTCCTTCCCGGGGCTCCAGTGCACGAAGCCCCCGGTATATTCTTTCCTCCTCAGGCCTCAGCGGCTGCGGCCGAGCATCCCTTGCCACCGAGAGCCCTGAGCACACGGCCAGGTGGCAGCAGGGAACAGCCCCGCCCACCGCTGGGGCTCAGCGGCAGGCTGAGGGGCAGCCCCCCGCCCAACCCCAGGGGAGGCTGGAGGAACCCCTGCAAGGAGCCAGGAAGACAGCCCACACCTAAGAAACAGTCCACCCTTACCTGCTGGCGAGAACTTTTGAAATCTCTAGGTTTTGCAGGTTGATAACTTGTGGTTAATTCCATCCATTTCCTTTCGAAATGACATCAGAACCTTCTTCTACTGAACCTCAAGGATTAGCTCGTGTCAGAATCAAGGCACCAAGACTCACTGGTCTGACCTGGCACGAAAGCCCTCGAGAGCAGAGGAATTCACATCAGAAAGTCTACAGATATCAAGCACTGGAGAGGCCGTGGAGAAAAGGGAACCCTGCTGCACCGTTGGGGGGAATGTAAGTTGGTGCAGCCCACTGTGGAGAACAGTATGGAGGTTCCTCAGAAAACTAAAACTAGAACTACCCTACGACCCAGCACTCCCACTCCTGGGCATATACCCTGAGAAAACCGTAATTCAAAAGATACATGCACCCCAATGTTCACTGCAGCACTATTTACAATAGGCAAGACGTGGAAGCAACCTAAATGCCCATCAACAGACGAATGGATAAAGAAGATGTGGTGCATATACACAATGGAATACGACTCTGCCATAAAAAGGAATGAAGTAGTGCCATTTGCAGCAACATGGATGGACCCGGAGAATATTATTATGCTTAGTGAAATAAGCCAGACAAATACTGTATGACATTACTACATATGGAATCTAAAAAATAATACAAATGAATATATGCAAAACAGAAATAATCTGATAGATATAGAAAACAACCTTGTGGCTACCGGTGGGGAGAGGGAAAGGGGGAGGGCCAGGATGGGGTAGGGGATTAAGAGGCGCAAACTACTCTGTATAAAATAAATAAGCTATAGGGATATGTTTACAGCACAGGGAATTATACCCATTATCTTGTAATAATCTATAATGGAGTATAATCTGCAAAAATACTGAATCACTATGTTGTACACCTGACACTAACATAATATTGTAAATCAACTATACTTCAATTAAAAGAGCAAAGGAACACAGAGGTTGCTAGTAAGTCGCGCTCGAGTTGGGTCCACAGGCTGGAGGTTTCCCGCGGAGGGAATAGAGCTGCAGGTTTGTGGTAGGTCGGAGGTAAGAAGACCGGGTCCCTTGCCAAAGAAGTGACAAAGAAGCATCTCCCAGCCTCGCAGGCTATGCTGCCCATTCTCTGCTCAGGGTCTGATGCCTTATTTGGATTGCAAATGTGCACATGTGGCCCAGGGTGTCTGCAGGCTGAGCTGACCAGTCCACTTTTAGGAGGCAGCCACGAGAGCCCTGGTTCTGATTCAGTGTCTGTGGAAGCTGACTTCTTGCACGTGGGGCTCCAAGAGCCAACGCAAGCTCCCTGAATTCACACTCCCCCCAAAGGGTAGACTCGGGGGCCGGGAAGCCTACGCTCTGTAGGGACACGATCGATGTCTAATGTTGGAGGGAGCTCCCCTTATAAAGAGACACAGGACCTCAAAGACTTCCTAACTTGGGAAACATCCATGAGATAGTACGTGAAGCATTCAGCTTCTAAATCGTGTGTGTGGAGCAAACGCATTCTGATAAACAAACATACGCACGTGGCTCTCCACGTGCTGCGTACGTGTGCACGTACATTTCAAAGATCCCGAAGTGACACACACCGAAATGTTAGCCACGGCTACCTCGCGGGGAGGGGGAGGGGGCTTAAAGGTGACTATTATTATAGTTCCTTTTCTTAACCGTATTTTCCCATTTTTCTATAATAAACACATATAACTTAGGTAATTTTTTAATATTCTTTTTTAAAAGAGCACCTGGCAGGTTTCTTACAAACAGGTATTGAAAACCCACGGTTTAGGGGTTTTGTTGGCAGGCGTGGGGGTAACGGCTTAGGGAGGACGTGTACGTTGTTTGTGGTTGTTTATTGCTATGTCGCTTCATTGCAGTGTAGCCGAGGGATGGGAGGTGCCCACGTGGTTTCGGATCACACCACGCTGCTCACATAATATCGCACCCAGGGTGGCTGTCTGTGTTGTCATTCTCACTTGACTAACCATAAATAAACCCACTAGATAATAGCTGGCTGGAACCAGGCCACATAATCCCTCCATAATCAGGCTTTTATACTCAGTCCAGATCACTACATGCTCACCGTTTGCTGCCTGAGGTTGGGTAGAAACCACTTAGTCACAAAGCTCCAAAAGACCACCTCTCTCGGCCCTACTAAGTGGAAGCCTCGTTGAAGCCAAGATGCTGTCTTGTACTCGAAATACTTATTAGCAGTTTTTAACAACGCTTACACACCCACATGCAGCCTCCTGGCTTTATCCTCGGCCCCTCAGAACTGAAAAAACTTCGATGGATTTCGTTCTCAGCTGAGCTCACCGTCATAGAAACCCATGCGCACACAGGGTCATCTATCTAATACACTTACACGAAATCATTCGTATCCATCTAGTGCCCAAGAGCGTGGATTTTGGAGTCAAATGGTCTTCAGCTGACTAGCTTTAGGGGTGTGATTTTATTTTTCACACTAACCCTACGAGGGTATTCATACCATGCTCCATTTTACAGATGGGGAAGCTGAGGCTCACAGAAACTTGCTCAGGGTCTTGCTCAGGTAAGTGGAAGTTGGAATCTGAGGCCACAGTTCCCCGACCCCAGACCCTGTGCTTTTTGTCTCCTGCCAGGTTAGCCCCACCACTCCTACAAGGATCAGGCCCAGTGGGGATGTGTCCATCCTAAGGACCAATGTCACCATGTTTGAGATGACCATGGTTTTGTTTCCCAACAAACTTTCCAAGGAACAGACCACACTGTCTTTCCCCTTTTCTTGCACCTTCCCTCCCACTTTACACACACACACACACACACACACACACACACACACACACACACACAGTCTTCATGAAATAACCACTTGCAAAGAGACTAACGGGGGCTTCAGACACTGCTGGGGCCACAGGACAGCACACCCCCAGGCAGTGGCTCACTCACTGCTGTGAGGATCAAGGTCCCCTCGAGAGAGTCTGAGGTGGGACCACTCCCTTGTGTGTTAGGATGGTGGAGGGCTCGGCCGTCTTTCCTAAACCTCCTTGCAAGCCACAGCTGGAGGATCCCATGGAGAGGCTGGGGCAGCGGCCATTCTAAGGAGGCTCTAAGAAGCTCAAGTGATGTGGCTTCCCTGCCCTTAGTCTACTTCACAGGGTGGCTGTGAAGCTCTCAGAAGGTGTCCTGGGAGGATGGATTTTGACAAAATATAGTGTATGACTCCTGTGAAGGTGTCATCACCTCTGAGTAGAAGCTGGTCACCACGGTGACCATCTCGTAGGGTGTCTCTCAAAGCTCCTGAAAGGGCAGTATCATCAAGAGACCACAAACACGGGGGAAACCTTGAAGGGCAGAAAAGCTGGAAGGGAATCCTTGGAACATAGATCTCTTCCTCTGAAAAATGGGGCTAATCGTATGTGAGTGTGTGGATACATCCAGCACAGGGCCTAGATGTATAGCAAGCCTTCCAAGAATCTCTAGTAGAGCAGATCTAACTTGATTTTTAAAACTTAATTATCACAAATGGACTTGTTTACAAAACAGAAATTGACTCACAGACATAGAACACAAACTTATGGTTACCAAAGGGGATAGCGAGGGGGTGAGGGAGGAGATAAATCAGGATTTCAGGATTAATAGATACACACTACTATATATAAAATAGATAAACAACAAGGACCTACTGTATAGCACAAGGAACTCTAATGTCTTGTAATAACGTATAACGAAGAGAATGTGAAAAAAGAACATATATTTATATACGTGTGTGTAACTGAATCACTTTGCTGTACATTTGAAACTAACACAACATTGTAAATTAACTATACCTCAATGAAAAAAAATTTTTAAATAAATAGAAATAAAAATTCAGGACTACAGAGCAGAGGGATTAAAGCCATCTAGCACATGCATGGAAGAGTCAGAACCTAAGCCCCAGACCCCGGACATCATGCAACTGACCACGTTATTCCCAACAGGAAGGCAACCAGTGTGCATCGCATGACTGGAGGGCAGAACATAGTTCTGATATAAACTCACCTTCCCAAACTCAGCCCTGAATTCAAACGCTTTCTTAAAAAAAAAAAAAAAAGTAATATCGACCTCAAGACCCACATATTAGCCCAGCCAGCTGCCCCTCCCGCCAGCAGGTTCACTTGTACAAACTAATCCTGTCCCCTGGTAAGGAGGAGCACGCTGAAACATGCCATTGTTCACAAGGCAATTATCGTAATGAGGCAAAGCAAACTGAATGCGGGGCTAATCCAGCTGCTGTGTTGATAAAGCATAACAAGGGCCGCCGCTCCAGAGCACAACCGCAGAGTTCATTTGCGCTTTTCTCCACCAGCCTGATGCTGCCTACACCACAACTGCCCTCATAACCAAACAGGAGCTAATTACACATGTTAATTACCCAGCCCCGGGTCAGATCCCAGCAGTTACAGACAGCCAAAGGCTAAGCCCACGGGTTCTTCCTTTGAGCTCTGCACAGGAGCTAAGTTGGGGTGTCCAAATCTTTGCAGTGGGTTCTCACCTCCTTGAAGACACATTCTGTGCACAGATGAAGATAATTCTGTGGGTGAGGCTGGTGGCCACTTCCCCACTTCCTCGTTCTTGTCTTCCAAGATTCCCCCAGCCCCCCAAATATTTTTCCCACTTTTCTTCTCTGCACAGAACATTATATCGGGCAGAACTTTAGCAAAAGTCAGTTAATAAATTAAGTTACTATAAACGAAAAGGCTATACACTGTATGATTCTATTTATATAACGTTCTGGAAAAGGCAAAACTATAAAGGCAGAGGACAGATCACTGCTGGCAGCGGTGGGGATGGAGGGAAGGGCTACTCCTCCAAAGGGAATCTGGGACTGGTAGAACTCTTCCCATATGATTATGCTCGTGGAAACACAATACGTGGGCATATGCAGTTGTCAAAACCCACACAACTGTACACCACAAAGGGCAAATTTTACTGTATTGCACTTTACGTAAATTAAAAATAAATGTAAAAAGAGAATAAAATGTGTTCTCTCTCAGTTTTTCCTTTTAATTTGTCTTTATCCTTAGAAATTGCCAAGCCATGGTTTTCTGACAGAGGAAACCTTTGAAATTCTAGCAAAAAACGGGAGACTGCTTTTTTCACTAATTTGTAATAAATGCCCTCTATCTATTGTGTTTGAAATGATTAAGCAGGTGTGGATTTTTTTTTCCCCTGGGAACGCGAAACGATTCTCTGCGAAAACAGAGTGTGGCAAAGGTTTGAACAATTGTCCAGTGAGATCAGTAAAATCTTAATCTCTATGACGCCAAGAGACTAGGCTACCAAGTGGAAAGTTCGTTCAGTTCCCCAGCTGTTCTGTCTCTGTGTGTCCCCCATCGACGTGGCTGTTCAGGTTTCAGATTGTTCGGCTGGTGCCAGGGAGACGCCACCATAGCTCGCAGCTTTCCCCAGTGACACGCTGTCTTTACCCTTCCTCAGCTCCCTTCGCTGGGGCAGCTACGGCCTGAAGTTCTTCGTCATCTCATTTCAACAGCAGTTGCTTAAAGAAGACAAATCAGCGACTTTATGATGAATTATAATACGCATCATTCTTTTCTTCTCCCTGGAACCCGCACGGCAACTCCACAGAAAAGGTGATGCAACACGGCAGCCTGAAATATCCCAGAGGTCATTCATTGTCACGGCAACCTGAACACTTACACCATTTCCAAAATAATCACACCAGAACTGACAGACAGTTTTGCATTCATTTGTAATGTTAAGCACTTAATCAACAAGGTAAATATTCTTCAGGTTCACAAGAACGATGACAACCTCCGAATAGTTTTCTATCACTTAAGCGGGGTTTGTCTGATTAGGGCTGACAGACGTATATAACAAGCAGCTTTACCTACACGCTTTTTTTTCTTGTTGGGAATATGATAATGCAATAAAATTAGATCTTAAGATGCTTGCATGTTTATGCCTTGAAAATCGTATGCATACCTTTGCTGCAGACGCAAAAGGAGAGGAAGTAGACAAATGCCACATGATATCACTGATATGTGGAATCTAAAATATGATACAAGCGAACCTATCTACGAAACAGAAACAGAAACAGACTCATGGACACAGAGAACAGAATTGTGGTTGCCAAGGGGGAGGGGGCGTGGGGAGGGATGGAGTGGGAGTGTGGGATTAGCAGATGCAAACTAGTATATATAGGATGGATCAACAACAAGGTCCTACTGTACAGCACAGGGAACTATATTCAGTATCCTGAGATAAACCATAATGGAAAAGAATATAAAAAAGAATGTACATATATGTATAACTGAATCACTTTGCTGTACAGCAGAAATTAACACAACATTGTAAATCAACTATATTTCAACTTAAAATAAAAGTCAACTTGAAGACAAAGGAGAGGAAATAGTCTTAGGGATCGATTCCTAATGCGTCTGCTGTCTGTGCACCGCGTGTTATGCGCCTACAGTGTGGGGGGCGTACCATGGAGGTAAACCCTTAAGCTCAATTTGTAGAACCACAGACTCTCCAGTTAGCAGAGGCCTGAACAGTGGCTCTGATGAGCTTATCCTGAGTGCAGGGCATAGGAGCTTATTATAGAAAAACACATCAACTGGGTCTGAAGCTGAAAACCTCTAAGGAACCAAGACAGCTCTGGGGACCAGTGACCAGACTTGCCTCTCAGGCCACACACTCCCTCCCATCCCTCCCAAAACCAACCCCTTCTTCCCACCGCCTCCCACTTTCAGCTCACTCGTGGCCCTCTGTGACTTCTCTGGCCTCTCCCTGACATCAAACCGTTGCCAACTTTCTGGTTCACACCGTACTTCTCAGTTTTGAAAGCTGAGAGGGAAAGTTTGATTGGCTCAGCACACTTTCCCACGCCAGGCCCCATGATGGACGTAATTACGTGTCACTATCAGTCAGTGAATTGATAGCCCTGGGATCCGGTGTCAACCCAAACTGCTCAGTCCAAAGTGGTGGAACATAACACAAAACACAGCCGTCTTGGCCGCAGGGGCTCTGGGTGGGCAGTTCCCGTTAGAAAGCAGGGCCAGTAAGGCTGAGCGGGTGCTGCAGTGGAAGCTCTACAGCAGGGGCGTCAAGTCCAAGGCCTGCACTAGCCAGGCAGGCTGTGGAAACGAGCTAAACCGACCTGGTCAAGAGGATGCACTGCAGGATGGGAAAGACTTTGAGGAATTAGAGGACGCAGCCTGGGGTCAAGGGAAAGAGACCACTAGCTCTGGCTGCTTGGTCAACACGCAGAAAAGAGGGCTTCATGTTGGCAGATCTTCTAATTTTTCAGCAGACACCAGAAATCTGATATTTTATGTAGAAGCTCCCAAACTTTAATGTTGGCTCAAACTTTTTAAACCACGTGGGTCAACCAAAACATCCCATCAACCAAAACATTCCCTCACTGCTTTCACTTTCTGACCAACTGATGACCCTCAGCCTCCAGCACCTCCCAAACACGCAGCCATGAGGGACGCATCGCCGTCTTTGAAGGAAGCCCACGCTGTTCTCCAACAGTTTGGGGGTCATTTAAAATTCCTTCATACATTTAGAATTAACATTGTTTAAATGGCCATACTACCCAAAGCAATCTACAGATTTAATGCAATCCTTATCAAAATACCCATGACATTTTTCACAGAACCAGAACACATAATCCTAAAATTTATATGGAACCACAAAAGACTCAGAATTGCCAGAGCAATCTTGAGGAAAAAGAACAAAGCTGGAGGCATAACCCTTCCAGACTGTGGACAATACTACAAAGCCACAGTCATCAAAACAGTGTGGTACTGGCACAAAAAGAGACATATGGAGCAATGGAACAGAATGGAGAGCCCAGAAATAAACCCACACACCTACAGTCAATTAATCTTCAACAAAGGAGGCAAGAATATACAACAGAGGAAAGACAGTCTCTTCAGCAAGTGCTGTTGGGAGAGCTGGACAGCCACACGTAAATCAATGAAGTTAGAACACTCCCTCACACCACATACAAAAATAAACTCAAAATGATTTAAAGACCTAAATATAAGACATGACACCATAAAACTCCTAAAAGAGAACACAGGCAAAACATTCTCAGACATGAATTGTAGCAATATTTTCTTAGATCAGTCTCCCAAGGCAACAGAAATAAAAGCAGAAACAAACAAATGGGACGTAATCAAACTTAAAAGCTTTTGCACAGCAAAGGAAACCATAAACAAAACAAAAAGACAACCTACAGAATGGGAGAAAATATTTACAAATGATGCAACCGACAAGGGATTAATTTCCAAAATATACAAACAGCTCATACAAGTCAATTTAAAAAAAAAACCAATCAATAAATGGGCAGAAGACCTAAATAGACATCTCTCCAAAGAAGACATACAGATGGTCAACAGCCACATGAAAAGATGGTCAACATCACTAATTATGAGAGAAATGCAAATCAAAACCACAATGAAGTATTACCTCACTCTAGTCAGAGTGGTCATCATGAAAAAGTCTACAAACAATAAATGCTGGAGAGGGTGTGGAGAAAAGGGAACCCTCTTGCACTGTTGTTGGGAATGTAAATTGGTGCAGCCACTATGGAGAACAGTGTGGAGGTTCCTTAAAAACCTAAAAATAGAGCTACCCTATGATCCAGCAATCCCACTCCTGGGCACATATCCAGAAAAGGTGAAAACTCTAATTTGGAAAAATATGTGCACTCCAATGTTCATAGCTGCACTATTTACAGTAACCAGTACAAGAGACCAACCTAAGTGTCCATCAACAGACAATTGGTTTGGGCTTCCCTGGTGGTGCAGTGGTTAAGAATCCACCTGCCAAAACAGGGGACACGGGTTTGAGCCCTGGTCCAGGAAGATCCCACATGCCGTGGAGCAACTAAGCCCATGAGCCACAACTACTGAGCCTGTGCTCTAGAACCCTCGAGCCACAACTACTGAGCCCGCGTGCTACAACTACTGAAGCCCGCACGCCTAAAGCCTGTGCTCTGCAACAAGAGAAGCCACCGCAATGAGAAGCCCGCACACCGCAGCGAAGAGTAGCCCCCGCTCGCCTCAACTAGAGAAAGCCCGCGCGCAGCAACAAAGACCCAATGCACCTAAAAATAAAATAAATTTTTAAAAAATTATTTAAAAAAACCAAAACAGACAATTGGTTTAAGAAGATGTGGTATATTTATACAATGGAATGTTACTCAGCCATAAAAGAGAATGACATAATGCCACTTGCAGCAACATGGATGGACCTAGAGATCATCATAATAAGTGAACTAAATCAGACAAAGACAATTCTATGAAGTCACTTACATGTGGAATCTAAAAAATAATAGAAATGAATCTACATACAAAACAGAAACAGACTCACAGACATAGAAAATGAACTGATGGCTACCCCAGGGGAAGGGAAGGTAGGGAGGGATAAATTAGGAGAAGGGATTAACACATACAAGGTAAATATTATACATCAAATACATAAACAACAAGGATTTTCTGTATAGCACAGGGAACTATATTCAATATCTGGTAATAACCTATAATGGAAAACAATCTGGAAAAAATATATACACATACTTTGCTGTATACCTGAAACTAACATAATATTGTAAATCAACTATACTTCAGTTTTAAAAAAAAACAATAAACTTCCTTCAGATATTTGAATCTAAATCTGTCTCCCCCCCCAAGTCTGTCCGTTACGAAGCAAAGGGAAAAAAATCGAAAGCCCCTTCAACGTGGTAGCTAAAGGCCTGCTTGAAGACAACTCCCGACCGCTTCTCATTTCATTTCTTCAGAAAATGTGTCAAAACTGGCCCGGGGCCGCGGAGGGTAACAGAAAATGGGAAGACGATGCAGGAGAGATGGAAGCACTTCCATCCTCCCCTTCCAATGTTTTGGGTTTCTTCTGACAGCTGCTCTTGCGCTCAGGCAGAAGCAACTCTTTTCCTCTCCCCGTCCTGCGCGCCCGGGCACTCAGAGCCGCGCTCTGGCCCCGCTCGGCCGCGTTATGGGTTGTCAGGCCTGTAGACGTTCACCTGGGGCCCCACCCTCCATCCTAAGAGCTTCTACGGGAACACGCGTTCTGATTGCAGCGGCCCACTTACAACTGGCCTGAGAACACAGCTCGTGCGTAACCGGAATCTGCCTGTACGCGGGAGCCCAGTCATCACAAAGGGGACACGGTTCATTACCAAAGGAGCATGGCAAGCACAGGGCACTGAGCCTGACGACACAGAGGGTCTTGCGGATGGCAGGGGTAGGGGGTTCCCTGGAGGCCCAGGAAGTGTGCGCTCAGCTGTCAAAGGGAAGCGGGGTCCTGACAGAGCCCTCAAAGGAGGGTGAAGAGCTTTAGATCCAGGACGAGCGGCCGGGAGGGGCCGGCGTCTGACTCTCCCCTTAGGGGAGCTTACCATGGCCTCAGGCCGCAGGGTACCGTCTTCCCGGCTTCTGATCAGAAGTGGGGGGTCCTGACTGTGCCTGGAATTCCGTGGGGCTGCCCGAGAGCCTGGCTCCGCCTGCCGGCTCTCCGCAGCCAAGCCTCGCCTTCAGGCCCGTCGGGCTCCAGAAGCATCTCCGAGGCCCGGGCAGGCGCCAGGCCCCGCCCGGCACGCCGAGGAGCCCGAGGGGAGAGAGGCCGCTCAGCCCTCCCTTCTCGCGGGAGGTGCTGGCAGGTGTGCGGCCAGGTGGGCGGGGCCCCTGCTCCGGGGGCGGGGCCGGGAGCAAGGACCCGTGAGGAAAGCGTCCCGAGCGCTCCTCCCCCACCTGGCCTTTCCCATCACAAGGATGCTGAACACCTGGGGGCGGGGGAAGGGGCACAGGGCCAGTCGGAGTCCAGCTTCTCAGCCAGGAATTTGAGTTGGGGTCCTACGTTTACCAGCGTGGACCAGCCTCTTCTAAATCTCACTTTCCTCAACTTTAAAGTGGAGATAAGGGTACAGTCGGTTCTGCCCCAATCCGACAGGGGTGTTCCTGGAAATCACCCCTCTACGCAAAATCGCACGATTAAAACTACAGGGCTTACGGGGGAAATGGGGCTAGGGACACACCCAAAGCTAATAAAAATGGCAGCGCTGGTTTACACAGGTTCCGTGGTTTAGAAATTCCTAACCACTGCGAATACGTCTGGCGCTTTACCTTGAAAAAGACCTGAAGTTGCTTGGGAAGCGGGTGTCGGTGAGTGAGTTATTGTGAGGTGGGGGAGGATTACCTGAAATCGGACGGAAAGTGGTAGCACCTGGTGTGCAGGGGCGTGGCTCCCTGTTCGCCGTGAACCCAGGTAGCTGGAGGCGTTGGCGGGGGTCTGTGTGTGTTTGCGTCTTGTATCCCCGTGCAGCTCAGGGCGGCTGGGTGCAGTCTTCTGCGTTCACCTAGCTTTGGGTGCGTGTGGACAAAATCACACGGAAGCAAAGGCAAAATTCACACCATGCTCGAGGTGTTCCCTAGTATATTAATTACGTCGAAACAAGTTCTCATTTTTAAAACGAGTGTTATAGCAGAACTGGCTATACTAACGACCACATGGGGGGATGTCCTGGGGATGACATTAGATAATTCACGTACGTGTGGAACCCAGGGCCTGACAAGTGGTTAATACCTGTTTTTAGTGTAATGAATAGACATGAAACTATTATATTCCAAACAAATCAGAGGATGAATCAGTGAATGCAAGAATGCCGAACTGTGGAGTAGAGAGGGTGGTGACCTATGTGAGGACAGGCTGGAGAGCCGAGGCGCAGGCTGTGCTGGCCCTGCGATCAGGAAGACAAGAGAGCCCCCTCCCTGCCCCTGTTATGTGAGGATGACCACAGGGGTACCAGCCACCGCCGTGCAGGCCCCGAGGCCTCATACTTACACCTTACATGTTGCCGATCAGGAACTTGGGCTGGGCTCAGCTGAGCGATTCTTCCATTCCTCTGGTATCAGTGATATCACTCAGTGTTACTCAGCCAGCAGATGGGCTGGTCTGGAGAGACCCGGATGGCTTCACTCGCATGTCTGGTGCCTTGGCTGGGAGGACAGGCCCCGCGAGGACTGCCAGTCAGAGCCCCTACATGTCACCTCCCCAGCACGGTCAGACTGCTTACAAGTTCCAAAAGCCTGGAAGTAAATGCTGCAAGGCTTTTTCTCACCTAGCCCTGGGAGTTCCGGCACATCACTTCTGCTGCATCCAACTGGTCAAGCGAATTAGCCCCCCGAAGATTCTAGGACAGACAGAGGCTACGTCTCAGTGGCAGAAGTGCAAAGACCCTGGGGCCACCTCTGATCTACCACATTGCCCTTGAAAACTCCACTCCAGCATCATGTCCAGAATTCCGGACAGAGTGTTCTGCGGCAGACGACCCCTGGGTGCCCCCCTCCCCCGTCCACTGTGCACATTTCTGCCATTGTGCGTGGTGCCCTGGGCCGTATGCATTGCTGAATCTAACGTTGCCCATGGGCTGCAAGCTCCTGTGGGGTAGGGACTAGTTTCATTCCATGTCGGACCTGGAGCATCCTCGTGTTGAATCTGGTACCTGAAAGGCCCTTAGTAAAGCTGGAATGAATAGTAAACAAGGGTAAAGGACCAGCTCTACCTCTTCTGTTCAAGGCCTCCCGCCTCACGAGCAGGAACCGTGGCTCCTCCCTCGTGTCCCCAGCACATAACACACCGCCTGACACCTAGCGGACACCGAATCAGTGTTTGCTGAAAACCCAAGTACAGCCGTGCACACGGGGCCCCCGCTACCCCGCCGTGGCTGACAGGCCCGGTGCTGTGGCCCCAGCAGAGTGGGGAGGCTGACCTGAAACCAAGTCCCGAGTGTTGGGACTTCTGGTTACGGTGGGTAGAGCCAGGAGTTAGAGCAGGTCGTGACTGTGAACCCCGAGGGACAGGTACAGGGGAGGGGCCGGGGACAAAGAGGAATAGACGGCAGCTCTCCCGTCTCCGGGGCCACTCAGTGCGGAGACGCAGGCTTACACACAAGGTGCCAACAGTTCCCAAACTGCTCTGCACGAGGCCTGCCTACTAGCACGTGACGACAGCTGGCCCCAAAGAGAAACAGCTTTGGGTGTGATTCAAGCACGAGAGCTTTGGAAGGAGGGGACCTGGCCACAGAAAATGATCATTTAGCAATGAGGGGGCTGTGAGTGACCGGGAGCAGTAAACCAGGTGCTGCCTCTGTGGCTATTTTAAGCCTAGTCTAACCTAGCGCTGGGACTAGGTGCTATTTATAAGGGGTGATATGGACCAAAGGCGCTGGAGGCTTTGGGCTTGGGGCAGGTGGGCGCCCACTACGCCCGTGGATGCCCAGCTCTGCAGGTGGTCAGCCAGCCCTGAGGACAAAAGCCACCGGCCCGCAGGTCACGGCTCAGCCCGGGCTCCCTGCATCCAGCCTCAGGCCCCACGTGGCTGGGGCCTCTGGGTGCTCACCAGGCACAGAATGTGCTGGGAGATCCAGGGCTTGGTCCCGCCTTGCCTAACCCTCCAGGAAGACGAGATGAAATGGCTTGTCCCAGCCGGGCGGCCCCCTTCCTCACACAGGCCTTCGGTCTCTTCCAGCGGACGCAAAGAACTGGCGTCCACATGCCTGCCGGTCGTGGCGCAGAGACCGAGCTGAGCTTTGTGACAGACCCCAGCCGTCCTGGAAACCCGGGCTTTGGCTTCCCAGGCAGGCCCAGATTGCCTGCGGGGACTTTTTCCAGAACAGATGGGAGATATGCCTCTGTGAGCAGAGCCCTGGGACTGGCTGGGGGTGTGCGGGGCGCTGCAGGATCCCCCCTGCCCCGGCCCAGCAGAAGCCTCAGCGGAGGACAGGCTCCCCCAACAGAACCAAATGACACAAATCGGGGCAGAGCGTGCGAACCAGCCAGCTCTCTGGAGGCGCCAGGGTGACTGGGCCAGCTCCGGGGGGGCCTGGCTGCAGGAGATGCTGTGAGATGCAGTGAGGGTCCAGTCTGAGGTCCTCTCCAAGCCCTCCTGAGGGCAGCAGTAAACCCAGAGGTAGCTGGGAGCTCATCTTCACCCCCGCCCTGCAGTGAAAGACCTGGCAGCCTGCCGGGGAGCACCTCCAGAGGCCCCTGGGCACCACAGCAGGGTTTGGGTTGTAACGCGGCGGCATGCAGGCGTCTCGAGAGCGCTGAGCCTCCCCGGCATGGGCAT
This sequence comes from Aethalodelphis obliquidens, assembly GCF_003676395.1. Taxonomy (NCBI): domain Eukaryota; kingdom Metazoa; phylum Chordata; class Mammalia; order Artiodactyla; family Delphinidae; genus Aethalodelphis; species Aethalodelphis obliquidens. The sequence goes on along the minus strand of NW_020837967.1, from coordinate 23,802,807 downwards.
GCCCGCCCTCCAGGCACTGCTGCCCCGCCCAGCCTGGGCACGGAGACAGCGACCCATTGTCAACTGGACATGTCCCTTTTCTGTTGGCGAGACATCAGGTGCTCACAGGGGACCCACCCTTGCGTTCTGTTTGGTGGCAGGGTGATGGGCATCTGCCCAACTTCCAGGCCCAGGTGGCCAGGCATTGATGAGGGTCAGAGGCGCTGTACTTGTCCTGGGGACGGGGTAAAAGGAAGAGGAAACCTCCCGTGCAGAGCGATTCCAACTGAAGCTTCCCTCTTGCCTGGAGAGAGGCCAGCTACCGAAGTATGTTTTTCCTTTGTCATCTTTAATTCGTAAGCTGGTGACAATGGAAGTGGAAGCATCATGGGGGGGGGGGGGGGGCGTTTGTCATGAAATAGGCGCAGGGGGCGGGCGTCCCGAGCGCACACAGACAAGGGCGCCTTGCCCTGCAGCCCGGTTCCCCAGGCTGCTCCTTGGCTAGCCCTGTTCTTTGCTGTCTGAGGGTCACGGACACGCCTTTTCTGTTTGGAAATTTCGACCTGGCCTCCTGGGCTTCCGCCCTTCTCCCATTCCTCAAGGAGGCTGTGCTTTCTCAGAAATGCTCTTTAGCTGGTGACAGGCAGAAGGCCCACCGTCCTGCGGTGCCTTTACAGGGGAAAGCCAGCTCTCGGCTTCCGGTAAAGGGGGCGGTGGGGAAGGGTGGGAGTGCCGGGCACTTCCAAAACTGCCCTTTCCTCTCCTCCGGAGGCAGGGAGCCCGGCCTTCCCCAGCCTTTACCTCCAGGGAGAACGTCCTTCCCGAGCTTACATCCTTTTCCCTCCTGTGTGGGGGGCAGTATTTTCTAAAAGGCAACGCACACACCTCATTCTCCAGACATCGAGGGAGACCAGGGGCTTCTTCCCCTCGGTGGGCCGGGCTGGCCCAGAGCTCACTGAGCTGTTCCCGCAAAACCGTCGAGACCTTCCCTGAACCACAGTCCTGCACGGTGGCAGGCCCCGCCCCTTCCCCCTCTGTATCTGCCCCAAAGAGCCTCTGTTCTTGCTTTCGTTCATCTTTTGAGTTCATACCTCAGCGGGTCTGTCACTGGGCCCCCAGGCCTGAGACACAGGTGAACGGGAGTCGGTGAATTCAGAGTAAACGAGTGTGTGTGGGTGTGTGTGTGTATAAAGAGGCAGACAGACAGACAGACAGAGACGGGGAGTTTGCCCACATCCTGCAGTCATGTCTTGTGGCTTTGGACTATTTGACCATTTGTGCAAAAAAAAAGAAAACAATACTAGAGCCACACGCTAACATCACAGAATAATAGTAAGTTCCCGATAACGGCTAAAGCGTGGGCATTCCTTGCGTAGAAAGCTTGCTGGGTGCTAGGAGCTGTTCCGAGCACGTTTCCTGCGTGAACACGTGTTAGGCAACTTCCACGATCCTGGGAGGTTAGTGCTGGTACCATTTACCCCACTTTCCATGGAGGAAGGTCTGAGGGAGGACGGCGGATAGAGCCTTCCAAGTTTCTGAGCAACTGGAAGCCCTTCAGGATTCGGGGGGGACAATTAAGCAGAGCGGGGCTGTGACCTCTGGGTGAGTGACTTGCTACGTACTTAACTGAAATCCTCATTTTTTTCAAGGGGCCCGCGCTGATGGAAGCCCTCGGACATCAATGCGAGAGGGCGGCCGTATTTGTAGGACCAGAGAAAGACAGGGTAGGCGAAGAGGCCCTTGTTAAAGGCCTCACCCCAAACTGGGTGGAGAAACAGCCCCAGGGTCAGTGGCGACTAGGAAATGCTCAGTTAAATACACTGAGTTCCTTTACTGCAGGACTTCTCCGAGCTTTGATGTGCTCACATGTACTGCGTGGCTTCTGGAAAGAAATGGAGAATGAAGCACTTTCTCACTCGTCACACCTCTCTGTGAGGAGACACTCGTGGGACCAGAATTCCATGGGACACACCTGGGGAAACGCTGAGCGTCTGACCAAATCATTCTTTCCACTTTTGTGGGCCGGAGCTGGCCTGGAACCAGAGGTCTTTCTCAGGTTGTCTGAAAAGACCCCAATGTTCTGAAGAAGGATTTGGACGTACCACCTGGGAGACACGGCAGCACAGGGCAATCTCGACACCTGCTGTGTCTCGTGTGTCCCCCCCCCAACCCTGACGTTCGGGCCACGGTACCTGCAAGAGAGGGTCTGATTATCGGGGATCCCTGAAGCAAAGCGCCAAGCCCCTCTTTTCTCTGCACAGTGACCCCACCAGCAAATGGATGACAAACACACTGATTTCCTGAAATGAGGGCCCCCCATAGTGTCCAAGAACTTCCTGTGTGTTTACGGTAGAGCCTGGCTATGCGGACCCAGCTGTGCTTCCCCACACAGGAGCAGTACTGTTGGGGGAATTACTGGCCATGAACTGCAAGATACTCAAGATATTCAAGACGTGAGGGTCCTTAATGGGAGCAGGCAGTATAAGAGGGTGAGGCCAAAAGGGCCCCACTGGAAGCTACATAATTTCTGGGACGGCAAAAAGGAAACTTAGGGCCGGGGGTGTCTCACTGTCAATAACTCCAAAAAACAACAGTACTTAGAAGCCCCCCCCACCCCGCAATAACCCATCATCGACCAAAGCTTCCTTGGGGATGCTCTCCCATCCAAGCTACCATTGCTTCTCTCAGGCACACAATATTCCCTTCTGACTAAAGTGGCTGGTCTTCTTCCGTCTATTCCAGCTCACCTCCTGGACCCACTGCCAGCTTAATCTTCCTCAAAGATTCATGTTCACTTATCTCCTCAAAAGCTTCAAATGCCAGTTCGGATATGGCCCCAAGCTACCCATCCTGCCTGATTCCCACTGTCCTGCCGCCTGGGGCCCCTGAGCCAACCAAATATTTCTCCCCTCTCACAGTTGCACACCCACGGAAAACTCTGGGTGCACCCTGCTTAGTCAACTCCGTTTATGTCCATTTCCAGCCTCAAGTGTCCCTTCTAGAGTAGTGTCGGCGGGAAGGATGGCGTAAAGACCTCTGAACGTCCTCTCTGAGAACCGTGGCAAAAATCATCACCATCAACTTCTGCAGAATTCAGAAAATGAACCAAAGGCTTGCAGCAACCGGGGAGTGTTTACTAGGAAAAGGAAAAGGCAGAATCTCAGGAAGAACCATGAGCTTTATGGTGTTGTAACTTGCCTTACTCTCGTCCCCCCTCTCCCCAGTTCCCCAGTAGCTTTGAAAACCAACAGCCTTCAATCCCAGCGAAAAGCGGCCGTCTGGCAGAAGAGGGTCAAAACCCTATTCCCATGGCTGTCTGGTGGTTCCCTGGAGGACCCCGCTTTGCAAGACTCGTCTTTATTTGACCTGACTAGGACTTCACTCATGCAGACAGTCTTTTCCTTTGCCTCCTTGGTGTCCCTTGAAAAGACCAGGAGCCCTCCCAGCTCAAGGCCATTACTACTGCCCGGCTGTCCTTGCCCTGGGATCCAGACGTCTCACTCCCCACCTCCTCCAAGTCCTTGTTGGAACGTCACCTTCTCCATGAGGTTTTCCCTCATTGCAAATCCTCCCCCACACGCAGGTACTTCTTATTTCCCTCCCCAAGCTTCATTCACCTCCAGAGCCCTTATCACCCTCTTACATACCATCTACTTCATTTATATTAGGCTTGTCATATGTTTCTCCCGCTAGAATGCAAGCTACCATGAAGGCGAGATTTTGTCTGTTTTCTTCAATCCTGTATCTCCAGCACCTAGAAGACTGCCTGGCACGAGATAAGTGCCCAGTATATATCTGTCGAATGAGTAAATGAACGAAGGTTTGGAAAAGAAAACGTTAGCAGAAATGCAGCACTTCTTGTTAAGCGTAGCCTGCAGGTGCCTGGTAATTAACTGTCATACTGACAAGAGATGGGAACTTATTTGCAGGAGAAACTGGTCACTGAGTCCTGAAACTCTTCCAGGGATAAAGCCAATGTTCTGCTTCCATCAGCACCTACATGCTGGGCGCTCAACACATTTTTGTTGATTTATTTGAGGCCAAAGTCTGGCCTTTCTCCAGGAAGTCATAAGAATACAGAAGCCCCCAGGAGTCCCCATGACCCACTGAAGATAGACGGGAGAGATTAGGTCTAAAGGAAGTTGACTTATTTTTGTTTGGTTTTGTTTGACAAACAATGTCTTCAGAAGTGATATTCCAAATAAACAAGTTCTCTCGGAGGACAGCATGCATCTCAGCAACAATGCTATAAGTTTGCTCCTAGAAACATCTTCATGGTCAGTAAGATTTCTTTTTAATTGTACATAATAGCACATTTTCACTTTTGCAACATGGGCTTACTTTTGCAAGTGACCCAAAGTCCCTTAAAACAAAATCATTCCTAATTTCCCTGGTTAGAAACTCCAGTAAAATGTTGAGTTGAAGCTGTGAAGGCAGGTATCTTTGTCTTATTTCTGATCTTTAGAAAAGGAAAGGATTTAGCCTTTCACCATTCATTATGTTAGCTATACATTTTCTTTTTTTTCTGTAGCTGCCTCTTATTCAGCTGAGAAAGTTCCCTTCTACTACTAAAGTTTTGTTTTTTAATCAGGAACAAATGTTGGACTTTGTTAAATGCTTTTTCTATGGCTACTGAGATAATCATATAATTTCTTCTTTGACTCATTGGTTAGTTATAAATGTATTATTCCATGTACAATTATTTGGAGATTTTCCAAATATCTGTTACTGATTTGTGATTTACTTCCACCGTGGTCAGAGAACATACTTTGTATGACTTGAATCTTTTTAGATGTGTTGAGACTTGTTTCATGGACCGGAGTATTATGCATCTTGGTAAATCTTTGTGTGTGCTAACAAGCAATGTGTATTCTGCTGTTGTTGGGTGATGTGATCTATAAACGTCAATCAGGCTGAGTTGGTGGAGGGTTGCCCAGGTTGTCTACATCCTTGCTGATCTTCTGTCCACTTGTTCTACTAATTATTGACAGAGTGGTGTTGAAATCTCTGACGGTAATTGTGGGTTTGTCTGTTTCTTCTTGCAATTCTATTCATTTCTCCTTCATGTATTTTGAAGCCTTGTTATTCAGTGCATAACATTTGGAATTGTTATGTCCCCTGGCTTAGTTGATCCCTTTATCGTTATGAAATGACTTTTTAATTCCTGATATTTTATTTGTTCTGTAATCTGCTTTGTCTGATACTAATATTCTCTCTCCAGCTATCTTTTGATTACTGATTAGCATAGCATAGCTTTTTTCATCCTCTCACTCTTAACCTACTTGTGTCTTAATAACATTGCATTTCTTGGAGGCAGATATGATCTTCTCCCCGTTACAGTCCTCAGCTTCCTCATATACACAACAATGAACAGGGGCCTGTCTATCTCTCATGCCCAAGTTTTTCCCTTGACCTTGGTGGGGATCAAGTGGGATTGGGGCCGAGTGTTCAGAGAGAAGCTTCGGTTCACCCTGCCACAAATACTACCTTATAACTTAGGTTGAATCCCGTCACATAGCAGCTGTGTGACCTTGGGCAAGCTCCTTAACCACTCTGAGCCTCAGTTTCTCCATCAATAAAATGAACCGAATAATGTTGGCTTCGTGGGGTTATAGATAATCTGTGTAGTTATCCTTCCCCAGGGTCCGGAGCTCATTTAGTGATAGATACCATCATCGTTATTATTACTTTTATATTGATGTATATACCATACAAATGCATATATTTACATTGCAAATCAACCTCTTAAGTGAACACAAAGCAGCGATCATACCTTTTTTTTGATTAACTTGCTCTGCCAGGGAGGTAATGAAAGGAATGAGATCAGCATGTTGTTTTCCACGTGGCTGCCGGAAGTTACGCATCTAGGGAGGTGCCTCTCTCCAAGGCTGTGGGCGAGCAGGGCCAGATGGAGGGAGGCAGCGCGTAAATTCTCTGCTGCTCTGCCTGGTGCCCTTCTCGGGGAGCGGCCGGCCGAGGGTGCTTGGTCCTCAGTCGTGGGATTATGACTCTAACCTTGAAGAACCTTGGCAAGGAACAAGGGTCCTGGGTTTTCATCGGGTGCTGCCAGTGGGTCTTTTCCATCTGACATGTTAATTCTCGCCTCTTCCTGTAAAGATAGTTCACAGTCCTGGCAGCACTGTGCCAGGTACAATGCGGGGTGCCAGGGGTCTCCCGCACAGCTTCAGCAGGGCTGTACTGTACTGTGCCGCTAGATTAATCTGGCCACCTAAAGCCCTTTTTTTTTTTTTTTTTTTTTGCGGTACGCGGGCCTCTCACTGTTGTGGCCTCTCCCGTTGCGGAGCACAGGCTCCGGACGCGCAGGCCCAGCGGCCATGGGTCACGGGCCCAGCCGCTCCGCGGCACGTGGGATCTTCCCGGACCGGGGCACGAACCCGCGTCCCCTGCATCGACAGGCGGACTCTCAACCACTGCGCCACCAGGGAAGCCCTAAAGCCCATTTTTTAAAAGCCAGAGGTCTTTCCCGTGAATAACCTGGCGAGTATTTGAGCTTTATTATAACTTCCCTCTAATGGAGTTTGGGGAAATGAAATGGGAGTTATTAGCCAGATTTATAAGACTGTCTCCTGAGAAAACAGGGGATGAAAAGGGGATGACTTAGCAGACGAGGTGCACTGGTTAACTCCCTGGCCCAGGAGAAAGACCTGGCCTGCAGTTTGCAAGACAAAAATAACCTCACCCCCAACCACTTTCCTGTGCTCCCAGTGCAGGGCTAGCGGTGCCTTTGTAACCCGAGGAAGCACTGCAGGCACGGCTCCAGGGATCTCCTCTCCGTGTCTTCAGAATCCTACCCTGCAATCCCACTAATGGGTATTTACCCAAATGAATTGAATTCAGGATCTCAAAGAGGTATTAGCACTCCTGTATTCATTATGACATCACTCACAATAGTCAAGATGTGGAAGTGACCTAAATGTCCATCGATAGGTGAACAGATAAAGAAATATGGTAGAGGCGTACGGTGGAACACCATTCAGACTTTAAAAAGAAAGAAATTCTGCAAAATGGGACAACATGGGTGAACCTTGAGGGCATTACGCTCAGTGAACAAGCAAGTCACAGAAAGACATGGTTCCACTTACATGAGGTATCTGAAATTAAAAGGTCACATTCATAGAATCAGAGTGCAATGCTGGTTGCCAGGGACTGGAAAGAGAGGGGAATTATGGGGAATTACTGATCGACAGGCATAAAGTTTCAGTCAAGTGAGATGAACAAGCTCTAAGTATCTGCTGTACCACACTGTACCAATAGTCAGCAGTCGTGGATTACAACCAGATGATGTCACTTACATGATACACGATACGTGTCGACACCAATGACTTTATTTATGAAACAGAGACAGACTCACAGACATAGAGAACAGACTTGTGGTTGCCGAGGGGGAGGGGGGTGGTGGAGGAGTAAATTAGGAGTTTGAGATTAACAGATACAAACTACTATAGATAAAAATAGATAAACAACAACAAGGACCTACTGTAGAGCACAGGGAACTATATCCAATATCCTATAACAGACCATAATGGAAAAGAATATATATATATAACTGAAGCACTTTGTTGGACAGCAGAAAGTAACACAACATTGTAAATCAACTCTACGTCAATAAAAATTAAAATAAATTTAAAAAAACAATGATGGATTATAGACTTAAAATTTTGCTGGGAATTCCCTGGTGGTCCAGTGGTTAGGACTCAGAGCTTTCACTGCCAGGGCCCGAGTTCAATCCCTGGTCAGGGAACTAAGATCCCACAAGCCGTGCCGTGCAGCCAAAGAAACAAAATCAAAAACAAAAACAAAATTTTGTTAAGTGGGTAGATCTCATGTGAAGTGTTCTTACCACACCAAAAATTTTCAAAGTTAAGAATAAATAAATAAAGTTAAACATTAAAAAAAAAAACCCACCCTAAGAGACCATCGTGTTGGTGATCCCAGTGGAGCAGGCTCGAACACAGCCTCCTGTTGGTATTTGGAGAGTTTTAAATCCACCTCCTTGAAGGGCAGATGTGCCCTCCAGAGGGGCATCTTGGGCGGGAAACGGCGGAGTGAAGCTCCCGAAGGGGGAAGGAGCAAGTTCCCTCCAGGGGCGTCGAGAGCCGTCACCTGGGAGAGACGGTCCTGGGAAGCAGGAGAGCAGGGCCCCTGGGAAGATGAGGGGCTCCAGGAGTGGGAAGGGGGCCGGGGCCGTGTCCTGCTCCGACGAGCTCTCTCAGCAGCGTGCTTAGATGGTAAGGACCTCAGGGTGGAGATTCAGACCATGAACAACGGTGACACCGATATTCCAGTTAAGGACCTGTGGTCAGTTCACGTGGGCGGCCATCACAGAGGACCAAGGGCTGGAGGCTTAAACAACAGAAGTTATTTTCTCACCGTTCGGAGGCTGGAAGTCCAAGGTCAGGGTGTCGGCAGGGATGGTTTCTTTGGAGGCTCCCTCCTTGCAGATGCCGTCTTCTCCCTGTGTCCTCAGGTGGTCTTCCCTCCGTGTGCGTCTGCGTCCTAACCAACTCTTCTTTTAAGGACACCAGTCACATGGGATTAGGGTCCTAGGGACTTCATTTTCATGTAATTACCCTTGTAAAGACCCCTGTCTCCAAATCCTTTCACATTCTGAGCTCCTAGGGGTTAGGACGTCAACAGATGAATGTTTGGGGGACATGATTCAGCCTATAATCCTGTAACTTCTAGAATTTGTAGGATTATACTGTAAAGCCACAATTGTTCCCATCCCTGGGCCTTCACTGGGCTTCTAATGCATCATTTCACCTACACCTGACCTTCAAAATGCACCTGTGAGGTAGGTAGCATCAGCGTCCACCCTTTAGAGGTGAGGAAATTGAGGCCCAGGGCGGCCAAGAAACTCCCCTGGTTGGGAGGCAGGACTGAGCTTGCACCTCGGATCACATCACCTGCCTCTACTCTCAGGTCTGTTACAGGAAAACGTGCGAACTCTAGAAGAGAAAGAAGATAATGATGATAGAATAAAAGTCACCCGCAATCCCACCCGTCTCAGCTCTACATACAAACACGGGTCACGCGGGGCGGCTTTCCTGTCCTCCTTCCTCCTTAACGCGGGCTAATGTCTTCGATGTTGCTTTGCTGGCGGCAGAGCTAAAGGAGAGCCACAGAGGCTTGCAATCTGCACCCACAAGCCTTCGAGGGCAGGGGACATTGCTGACGCTACAGTGCAGGGCGTGAAACGCCAGTTCCGTTACACTGTGTGCAGAATGAGCCCAATTAAAGAAAAAAGAAACCAACGCCAGATTGCCAAGCGTAGATCTCTGGCTGGCGTGGAACTACAGGTGGTACTAATTTTCCTCCTATATCACCTATATTTATTTCCTCTATTTCTCAAATGTGCTACCATGAGCATGTGGACAAAATGACCTCTGTGAGCAGAAATGAAAACAATAAATGTCATGAGAGAAGCATTGCCCTGTGCCACTCACTGCACCACAGGTGCAATTTGCTGACGGGGGCCTCAGTTCTAGAAGATTTCTCCATATGCATCTGGAAAGGAAAACAAAGGCAGCAGACAGCGTCTGTGAGGAAATCTATTGGCAACAACATCCTGAGTGAGAAAAGGGACAAAAGAACCACCTTCCTAAAAGCAGCCCAAAGAGGCCATTCAAATAGTAAAAAATGACGCAAAGTCCCAGCTTTCAGCCAGCGTTTCCGGAGCCAGTGCAAACAGCCCGTGAGGAAGAGGAAGCCCGCGCTCCCAGCGTCCCCGGGGGCCCTGTGCTGTCACCCGGGCCCCGAGACTCCTGAGGGCCCAGGCCACTCCATCGTGTCACGCCAGGTGGAAGATGACACTGCCCAGGTGCCCTTGGGGAACCAGACCACCGCTCTACCTCCTTCCCAGTACCTCGGGGGCCACTGCCAGGCTTCTCGTCCAGGGGGCAGGGTGGCACTGGGATGGGGACCCACGGCAGCCAGGTCCCACCTTGGGCCACCTGCTTCCTGCCAGGCTGCACAGCCAGGTAGACACAATGGGCAGAACCCACGTCCGATTCTTAGGGAAGAAAATCACTCTTTGTGGACCGAGAGATCAGGACAGGATATCTCTAACGGTTAAAAAAAAAGCCCTGGTCCGCAACCCCTCCCTCCCCAAGCACTTCCGAAATGTCGTGCCACACACCCAGCTCTTTAAATATCCAAACCCAGAATAAATGTGCCGACAGCATTTCCCCCGGCAACCGGGCCCTACGGCTGCCAGCTGAGTCAGTCTCCGAGTGACAGAGCTGGAGTGGGCCTCCCAGATCCACAGGCTCGCCGGAGACCGGGGCGCCCAGCACTTGGCACTCCTGCCCTGGTGCGCCTCTCCCAGTGGCCCCCGCCCCCATCAGGCTCACCCGGGACGCCCCCTAACCACTGTGCAGCCCGGCCTTCCCAAGGGGGGCCACCCCCCACTTGCACTTGTAAATGAGCTGCAGCGTCTAGGGAGGGAAAGCACTTGGTGTAAGTTACACGACCTGTTCGTGGCAGAGCCGAGCTAAGGCCTGGCACTGATTCCCACCCTCCTGCTCTTTCCCTGGACAAAGGGGCCACTTGGACCCGATGACTCTTTGCGGGGGGCTGTCCCGTGGCAGTGTGGATGACTGCTCTGATTGGATACTGCGGGATGTGCTTTAAGGGCCTTACAAGTACGTTTAGACAGGCACTTCTTGTAAGACGGCGACCCAGTTGAACTACACATATATATTTTTTAGTTTCTGTTTTTCCTAAAAAAATTTCGGGGGGCCTCTGGTTGAATAGAGCTTCTACCAGACCTCAAGGTGTGACACAGAGACAAGTAGAGCTGACCTGTTGAAGTGGGGCAGGGGCCCAACGCTCCCTCATCCCCAGCCCTCTGCCCCCCGACCCCCGTGCCCTGGAGACATATCCTGGGGCCCAGCGTTCTGAGCGATGGTTTGCAAAGCACTGGACCAGTTAGTATTCTGTGGACTCATGTACCTGAGAATCGCTGCTTCGCATTAAGTGAGTCTGGGTAATGGAGGGACCATCTTTAGGGTTCGACTCAATCCTTCTCTGCTTCTAGTAGTAAATAAGCACGAGGAGAGGCCGTGTACCTGAATTTAAATGCAACCAGAGGTGAACAGTGAGCTGGGGTGGAGCCAAGCCCAACATAAGTCATTCATTCTTTCATTCGTCCAACAAAAACTTACGGAGCACTTACTATGTGCCAGGCCCAGCGCTAGGCACAGCAAACGATATACAGGAAAGTAATCAATAGTCTTTATGGAGGTTTGTGTTCTAAGCAAAATCTGAAATACAAAGAAAATTACAAGCGTAAGGTACATTTTTTTTCAGAGATCCGTGAACATGCGCTACGCTTTCAAGCAATGATGATCACCGAAGGCTTCATGGAAGAAGTGACATTTGAAGAATTGTTTGGCTTTCACAGGCAGCTGGGGGAGGACGGCCCTCCAGAACAAGGAAGCAGCATGGGCAAAGGCCCGGAGGCCCCCTTGTCGCACAGGCCGTACAACTCCAGGAAGTGCGTTCATGGAGTCTGTCAAGGGAGGGGCAGCCCCTGGAATCAGCCCTGCTGGAAAGCACAGATGTGAGCTTGACAAGACAGGGGGAGAGAGCAGGACCGAGCAAAAGAGGGAGATCAGGTGAGGTTGGAACCAGGGTGCCGAGGGCCTGGGATGGCAGACAAGGTCCCGTCGCTCCAAGCTGCACACAGCGGGCAGGGGCTAAGGGGGTTTGAGCAGGTAAGTGACAACAGAGGGCAGCGTTAGGAAGCCGGGCCTAGCAGTGGTGGGAGGGTGCAGTTGAAGAGGAGGAAAGATGGCTGGGACAGTGATGGAAAGTTCCTGCCACGGTGAAAGGGACAGGTGACGGGGCACCTGAAAGGGACAGGTGACGGGGCACCTGTGGGCAGAGGCAGTGGAGATGGGAAAGAAGACATAGAAGCAGAGGAAGAAAAGGCCCCAGGAAACTCAGCCAGGCTTGGCAAATCCCTGACTTTGGGGGTCAAGGGACAGGAAAGCCGGGGGGACAGCAGGCCTGGTGTGGGTGCGTGGGGAGCAGTGGGTGCCGTCTGCACGCTGAGGGAAGAGGGTAGGGGTGCTAGGGCTGGGTGGGCATGTGGGAAGTTTGATTTTAGGCCTGGAAGGTTTGGGGCACTGGAGGGAGAGCTCAGAGGACACGCTCAACCTCTGAGCCAGGCTTTCCCTCCAACCCTGCACAAGCGGGGACACAAAGTCCCAGTACTGACGGTGAAACGGTCTGATATGGGGTGAGGGTCACCGATGCCAAGAACACCCACGTTCCCGAAGCTTCCCTCAGATCCCTGCCCCTCGTCGTTGTCTCCCCGGGGAACGCAGGGCTCCCAGGGGAGGAAAGCGGAAAAGGAGGCTTCCTTACGGCCAATCTGGGCAGCAATCACAAGAACAAGAAAGGGGACCCCCAACCCAGGCCCATATCTTCCAGCTGAGCCATGCTGGTCAGGGTAAACAGCAGCCATAGTAATCCCAGTTGGTTGCCACTTGGAATCTGATTATCCGAACAGCTGGTGGATAGGAACTGTTTTTCAAACAAGCTATCAAAACAAACCCAGGGAGCACATCTGCGAGGCTGCGGGCCTGTGAGTCGCTGAGGAAGGAAACCGGTAACCCAGTGGCCTCCCCGTCAGATGTCCTCCCACCAAGGGGCAGGTCCCCAAGATCGCCCGGGGCAGCGAGGGAGGGGCTGGTGCGCCTACAGTCTCTGAGAGAGATGCAGAAAACAACCTCTGAAAACAGGGAGGCTTAGGTGACCGGGCGGCGAGCCAGCAGGGCAGGACCGGGCAGCCACTTGTCCCGGGCCATCACCTGAGAGCTGAAACTGTTGAGTGCAAACATTAGATGTTATTTATAGCCGTCTGTTGAAATCCGTGTTATTTATTATGATGTTTATAAGAATGAATCCTAGGTAGCTTTCCTTCCTAGCCTCTCCAGCCGGCCTAGAGACGTTCTTATGCGCAGACTTCTCTTTCTTGAGCTCATTTTTCTTTAAGAAAAAAAAAAAAGAACTAATGAGGGCAAGGACGACAAATCTTTCTTATTTGAAACCCCGATGAGGCCGAGGCACCTGAACTCCCAGGAGGCAAGGACGGCAGAAGGAGGCAGGTGCCTGCCTCTGCAGCCTGGGAGCGGCTTGTGAAACAGAACCCTGCAGGCTGTCTTCCAGGGAGGGGTTTATCCGTGGTCCTGGCGCGGGGGAGTTTCTTAGAGGGAGGGGGAAATGCCCACGGGTAGAGCTGCTTCCCTTCTTCTGTTCTACCTCCGTCATCTCCTAAATAAAACTCGTAAAGGCCCCCCTGACTCTCCTTGCGTCTCCCCGTTTGGGTTGTGACCCGTATTCTCAAATCACAGGCCGTAGTTCTTTCTCACACGGGCCGGTTGGAAGTTTGCGGGGAGTCAGTTCAATGAAAAGAGGGAGTGAGGCAGATCTAGAGAACAAACTAGCCGTTACAGTGGGGAGGGGGAGGGGCAACACGGGGTGGGAGAGGGGAGGGCCCAGACTACTGGGTGTAAGACAGGCTCGGGGACTACTGTATCAATACAACACGGGGAAGACAGCCAATATTTTGTCATAACTGTAAATGGAAAGTAACCTTTAAAAATTGAATTAAAATTTTAAAAATTAAAAATAGGAGTTCCCTGGTGGCCTAGTGGTTAGGATTCCGGGCTTTCACTGCTGTGGCCTGGGTTCAATCCCTGATCAGGGAACTGAGATGCCGCAAGCCGCGCGGCACAGCCAGAAAATAAACAAATAAAAATAGACTCTTGTCAATGCTGGACATTAAAAAAAGTGCTTGAGAAGCACGAGGAATAATGCAAAATTCTCTACGGCCACAGCTCTAAAACTGGATTTCTTGTAGGAGTTTGGGATTATCAGAAATACACTACTATATGTAAAATAGATAAACAACAAGGACCAACTGTATAGCACAGGGAACTACATTCAATATCCTGTAACAACCTATAATGGAAAAGACTCTGAAAAAGAATAGGTATATATAGGTATGTATAACTGAATTACTTTGCTGTACACCTGAAACTAACACAACGTTGCAAATCAGTACACTTCAATAAAAAAATGGTTTAAAACTGGATTTCGCGTCTGGAAAAAATAAAAAGAAATAAATAAGCTTAAAACAAAAGAAAATAAAATAAACACATTACTACATATAAAATAGATAACCAACAAGGGCCTACTGTAGAGCACAGGGAACTCAATATTCTGTAATAGCCTATTTGGGAAAAGAATCTGAAAAAGAGGGGATACGTGTATGTGTATAACTGATTCACTTTGCTGTACACCTGAAACTAACACAACATGTAAATCAACTGTACCCCAAAACAAAATAAAAATTAAACAATAAAATAAACTAGGGGGTGAGGGATACTGGCAACCCTCCTGACTGCAGATCGAAGGCCGAATTCACCCATCAGCTTTATTAGGAATGAATAGGATATTTTGATCTTAAGAACAGAAGCAGCGAATTGCCAGTGGGCGAGGGTGCCGACCGGGGGCTGAGGGCGGTGACTGCCTGTCCGGCAGCAGGCCCGTCACCCTGGACTCCGGGCCCAGGCCCTGCGGCTCCGGAAACGTCTTCTTCTGCTGTCCCGCCAACCAACCCCCAGCGCGGCCACACTGAGTCGCTCTGGCAACCGGAAGCCGCAGGCTGGGGGGCCCATGGCCCAGCGAGGACCCTCTCCAGGCAGAGCCGAGGCCAGAGGGGACCCTGAGCGGGGGCGAGGCTTCCCTGGCTGTATACAATGAAGATGTCACCTCGCAGAGTGAGGGACCCTCTGGGTGGGTCCTTGGAAAGGCCAGGGTGGCTGTTGCCTTAAAGAAATGTTGCCAAAGTGGGGAGGGACTAGGGGGCTCCCTGGGGAGGGCTCAGATGGAGGACAGAGAGGAGGGGACAAAGTGCAGGGTGGTTCCGGGGGGTTGGGTAGAGTTACCCTACGTGAAAGGTCAGAGGCGGCAGGAAGGACAGAGAACATAAAAGGTCCCCAGGACCTTCTGGTGCTGAAGACAACCTTCACCACAAAAAGCTCAGGCAATGGTGTCAGAGGGGTCCTGGAGGGAGACAAACCCAAGTCCAGATAGCTACCCCTGTGGCCGCTGAGCAAGGCCCTGGTCTCTGGGGGGAGGAACGAGGATGAGATCTGAAGGCTGGAGTCCATTTCAGGGCAGCCATGAAACTGGGGAAGTAGAGGACAGTGTCTCTATTTCCACCTTTTTCTGGGGGCCAGGTTGTAAGAATTTCCTGGGGGGCGGGCGTAAATTAGGAGTTGGGGATTAACATATACACGCTCCTGTGTATAAAACAGATAACCAACACGGACCTACTGTGTAGCACAGGGAACTCTACTCAGTGTGCTGTAATCACCTGTAAGGGAAGAGAATCTGAAAAAAAAAGATATACATGTATGTATAACTTAATCACTGTGCTGTACACCTAAAACTCTACATTGCAAATCAACTATACTTCAACATAAATGAATAAATAAAGTAATTTCCTACCAAGCTGATAAAAGGACTAAACTGAACACGGACATCGAGAAGCGGCAACGAAGATGCATCTCGCAGATGCAACGCTGAGTGAAGGAAGCAGACGGTGTGTGAGGCACGATTCCACCTATTTACCAGCACACGAACTGAGGTCAGAAGAGGGGTCCCACGGGGCTGCTGCCCGGGAGGGACCCTGAGGGAGGCTTCTGGGAGCCGCGCTGCTCCATATCCTGGCTCCGGGGTGGCTACACAGAGTAGAAAGTGTAAAAAGTCGCTCAGCTTGTGAGTGAGAACACAGCACTTCACGCACACAGGGCACCTCCACAGAATGTCTTGGGATGATGCGTCTTACGTAAGCGTATTCGCTTCCTGCCGCTGTGATAAATTACCACAAACGTAGTGGCTTAAAACGACCCAGATTTGTGATGGTACTGGAGGTCGGAAGCCTATCACCAACGCGTCAGCAGGGCTGAGTTCCTTCTGGAGCCTTCAGGGAGCCCCCCACAACCTCTAGAGGCCACCTGCGTCCCTTGACTCGTGGCCTCTTCTCACATCACTCCAACCTCTTGCCTCCGTCATCACATCCCCACTCCTGTCCAGTTTCCTTCTTTTTTATTTTGTTTTTGGCCACGCCCCGCGGCTCGCAGGATCCTTAGTTCCCTGACCAGGGATTATTGAACCCAGAGAGTCCTAAGCACTGGACCACCAGGAGGGGGGTCCCTGGTCTCCTTGTGATAACTTTGGGCCCATCTGGATCATCCAGAATAATCTCTCCATCTCAAAATCCTTAATTTAATCACAGCTGCAAAGTCTCTTTTGCCATATAAGGTCACATCCTCATAATTCTGGGCATGAGGACATGGGCATTTTTGGGGGGCATTATTCAGCCTCCACAATAAGATAATGTGAAGGTCGAGCTCCTTGTATAGGGATGGTGCCCCTTCCAGGCCAAATAAGACCAACGGATGTGTTAGGATAATTAATGTTATCGCTGCTGTTGGAACATACGGACCCCCAAATCTCCACGGCTTTATACGATAAACAGAGGCTCTTAATAGAGGTCCAGCATCCCCAGAGGAGCCTTAGATAGAATTCAAGAGCACTGTGAACCTGGATGGGAAAAACATTTACATCTTTATTTTCTCTAAACTTAGCACTTTCTTCAATAATAAGTGTAGTCAATAAGTCACATCAGTACTGGCAGTATTTGTAAAAGAAATCAAATATTTTCACATCATAATACAGTTATTTTGCCTATATCAAAATATCACTTATACTCATCACTACTTCAAAAGGATGGTGGTTATGAAACCTCCCCCTATATCTTATTAAATAATGGGTTAATTAAGAGGTGTACATATTAAATTATCACAATTTTTATACTTTAATAACTATATTTGAGTATGAATTTTAATCTAGTGTTCTAGTTTATCCATTTAAAAATAACACACACACACAAAAGATGCCTTTTATTTTTCAAAAAACACACACATTTCTGGGAAGATATCTATAGGCTTCACCAAATTGACAAAGCGGTCCAGTGGTCCACACGTACACACACAAAACGGCTTAGAAGGCCCTGAAATGTGGGCGCCCTTTTGGCTCCTGTACGTGTGAAGCAGTCTGGGGGGGCCTCAGCAGTGCTGGTTCCTTACTGGGTGCCGGCCCCTGGGGCGGGAGGCTCCCCCAGCCTCTCTGAAGGGATCCAGGGTTTCTCCTTCAGACCACAAGCTTGGGGCAGAGGTTCCCCCAGTTGTGCAGGGAATTCTTTAGGGAGCATGTACCCAGTGAGTCCTGTAGGCGACTAAGCTACTTTCATCAGAGAGTGAGGACCCCCCAGTGTCGCCGAGAGGCACCAGCCTAATGGCTTGACCAGCTTCGTTGCTCTTTTGAGCTCATTCTAACTCCACCCTTATTCATCCCCCAGACCAAGCTAGAGCTCCTTGCTCTTTTCTCCCCGACCACGGAGGAGGCCAGCGTCTCCACTGGTGTGTGATCGTGGCTCTCGGTGAATTCAGTGGGGTACCCTGCCCGCCAGCCTCCCGCCCACAGCTGCATCCCAGGACTGGCTTTCT
The DNA here is from genome assembly GCF_003676395.1 of Aethalodelphis obliquidens. Taxonomy (NCBI): domain Eukaryota; kingdom Metazoa; phylum Chordata; class Mammalia; order Artiodactyla; family Delphinidae; genus Aethalodelphis; species Aethalodelphis obliquidens. Next base: position 23,785,219 of record NW_020837967.1, on the reverse strand, counting down.
GTTCCCTTCCTTGTGCACACAACCCTTGGGTGTTGGCTCACGCCTCGGACTTTCCTGGCCACCTGGCCACCGGCCTCTCCCCGACCTCATTCTTGGCTGCCGGAGACGCCTCCAGGGTGGCTCAGACCTGACCTTCCAGTCCTCTGTGGCCTCCCTGCACCTCTCTCTCCCATCCCAGCTGGAGAGCAGCCCTGCACCCACTCTGCCCCTGTCTCGAGTAGGTGGTCCGGCCTCATCCAGACGTGGCGGCCCATCCGGCTGTTGGAGGGGAGGGAGCAGAGACCCCGCCAGGGTACCTGTCCTCCTTCTATTCTTTGAAGTCTTCTCCAAGGCCACCCTTTCTCGCAAAGGCCTGTGGCCCTTCAGTGGGGCCAGAGGAAGGGCGTGTTCCCACCACAACGGGGGCTCCCAGCTCCCACTGGTTTGGGCCATTCTGCTTTGTCCAAACTACCATCTTCTTCCCTTTCCTCTCCCTGTGAGGACCCTGCCCCCTGCGCTCCACGCCCCTGAGAAAAGGGGGGAGCCCTGTGTCCTGAGAGAGTCATGGTAGAAAGTGCCCACCCTTCCCTGGAGACTGGGCCCTCCAGCCCTCACTCCCACCCCATTGAGGGGGACCCTCCTGAAACCAGGAGCCAGAGCTCAGGCCCGGGATGTGGACCTGGCCTCGGGGTCCGAGTGTGGGTGAGCATGTCGGGGGGACACACGTCCCTCCCCGTGCCCGCCCTTGGCCCCGTGCCTGCGCCCTCCCACCAGCCCCCTGAGTCCAGATGCCCAAACCTGAGCGGAGAAGCAGGAGGGCCGTGTGGCCGTGGCTGGGAGCCCGTGCCCCCGCCGCCACCCCCGGGCGGGCTCTGCGCCCCGCTCAGCCCCGGCATCTGTCTCCTCCGGCGGTTCCGGCTTCCTTCCTGGCCTCCCCTCCCCGCTGCTGAGACCTTGCCCTGCCTCCAGGGCCCTGCCTTGCCCTCCACTAGGTTTACAAGCCCAGCGACCCCGGGATGGGCTTGGTCCCGCTGCCCCTGTGAACCTCGATTCAACGACATTGAACCCACTTGCTTGCCCTGCCCTGCTGCTTCCTGTGTTCAGCACCCAGTGCGCGTCCAGCCCCTCCCTCTGCCCGAACCAGGGGTCTGAGGGTCACTGACCCCTGCCTTCCCTGCTGCCCCTGCTGTCCAGCTCCAGCCTGGCCGCTAGCTGTGCCTCCACAGCCACTGCCCTCCCCTCAGCCCGAGTGGCCACCTCCTCATCTGCACCCCTCCAGCCCTTCCCCAGACAGTATCCACGATGAGCTTTAGAAATACCTGTCTGGTTGTTTCCTTCTAGCCAACTCTTACCTATTTCGAGACTTTGAAAACTTTTCTAGGCTTTTCTTTGCCAACAGGTTTTTCTCAGTCTGGTTCCAGCCTACCTGGCAAAGCCTTGTGTCCTATATTCCTCCCCCTGCCCCCCCCACATGAACACCCACGTGCACACACACGCACATGTATGTAGACGGCGGCCATCTATTCCTTCACATGTGCAATTATTTACAGAGTGCCAACTATTTGCACTTGGGAGACGACACTGACACTGTCACCATTTCTTTTTCTTCTTAAAAAGTAGGTACTGTTTTTTGTTTTTTTAAATAAATGTATTGATTGATTGATATTTGGCTGTGTTGGGTCTTTGTTGCTGCGCCCGGGCTTTCTCTGGTTGCAGTGAGCAGGGCTACTCTTGTTGCGGTGCGTGGGCTTCTCATTGCGGTGGCTTCTCTTGTTGCAGAGCACGGGCTCTAGACGGGCAGGCTTCAGTAGTTGTGGTTCACGGGCTCTAGAGCGCAGGCTCAGTAGTTGTGACGCACGGGCTTAGCTGCTCCGCGGCATGTGGGATCTTCCCGGACCGGGGCTCGAACCCGTGTTCCCTGCATTGTCAAGCAGACTCCTAACCACTGCGCCACCAGGGAAGCCCCGTTTCTTAAGCATATCACACACACCTTTTCTGTGCTTTTCCACCTAATATGGTCCCACCCCCTTTCCTCAGGACTCGGCTCTACAGCGCCTCCTTTGTGACGCCTCTCCTGCTTCCTGGGCAAGTGAAGACCCTGGTGCAACTCCTACCCTCCTGCCTGGGGCGGTGAGATGACTGCCCATTCGGGTTGGGGGTGGGAATCACTAATCTCAAGCCCCCGCGGCCGGTACGGGGCCCAGCGCGCTTGCTGCATGCGCGAGGGGTCGGAGGTCCCCGCAGTGTTCCGAGCACTCTCGGAGCTTCTCTGTCGCCTCCAGGAAGTCCCAGCCCCAGGGCGGCCGGAGCGGCACGGTGTCGGTGCCCATTGGGCCGCAGCAGCGGCCAGGCAGCGGCCGCGGGAGGTACGGCTGAGACTCACCACCGTTACGCCCCTCCTACACCCTTACACTTGGCTGGAGAAAGAGAGAAGCAGCCCGAGTTAGGCCCTGATGTGGCATCGCTGAGACCTCAGCCCATCATCTGAGGCCACATTCGGCCCTCTCCGGTCCAGCTCCCCCGGGGACCGGGTCGTGGCGGGAGCGGGGTGGGGGCGGGCCTCACTCCCAGTGGGTGCCTGGATCTCCCCGGGGTGGCGGACAAAGGAACCGGAGCCCAGGGCGCCCTCAGATGCAGCCTGGAGGTTTTCACTCCCCCTCCTGCGCCGTCGGAAGCAACGCTGCAGCTACACATTCAGGACTTGTGTTTTTGGGGGGAGTCTCGTTTGGCTTAGAGGGCTTTGTGTTTTTTTTTTCTTCCACTTCAATGAACCAAGTATTTGGAAAATTAGCTCACGGAGTCTTGCCACCAACACCAAATTAGAGCCATCTGTACAGATAAAACAGTTAGGGGCTTTTGTGCCGCCGCGGGCCGAGATGTATGGCTCATTCAGTCGCGCAGGGCCCACTTTATCCCGGAATTCCTTTTTTTTCCCCTAACACAGAAGAAGTCTCAGTCAGCGCGTAGGAAACAGGAAGGAACCCGTTGTTTTAAATAGCAGACGGCAGAGAATTGACTCATTATGGTCTGTTCATTCAGCGAGCGACAGCCAGGAGGCAGGCCGCTCAGCCGCCACCATCCCCAAGATGCGGGTCAGGGGGCACGGCCAAGATTTTCTCAGAGTCTGGAAGAATCCAGCGCCAGCCCTTTCGAAGGAAGTTGGTGAAGCCCAAGGTCTCTGTCTTGCCAGGGACTTTACAACATCGTTTAAAAAATAAGAAGAAGACAAAAACAAGAACTGCAGTAAAATCCTACAAGAATAGCTGGAAGTCAGACATCCTGTGTTTCCCTTCCCCATCCTGATTTGCTCTGAGTAGGGCAAACACGCCTGCTAAGCCTCCTTTCTTATCTCGACAACGGTCTATTTTCACTTCTCCGGGCGCAGGAGCCATTGGCTCAGGGCTGTCGGGCAGCGGGAGGGGTGGCCTCGGGGCGGGGGGACAGGGGCCCCCCTTAAAGGCAGTTTCGTGGAGGGAGAGGGGGCCCTACAGGGCTGTTAGGCTCAGGAGCCCATAGGTTAATCTGTCTCAGATCCATCATTATGACAGCCAAGCACACAAATTAGGCCTGCCCGAAGCTGTCCTGACCTCGGAATTTAATTTTTTTTAAGTGTATCGTGTTGTTTTTGATGTTCAGATTGGAATCCAGGTGTCATGATGGGGCCGGACGGAGATGAGAATGTGAGGCCCTCGGGTACCACAGCTCACATCTGCGCTCCACTGTGCGTGTCTTCTTGGTCCGGGGAGACCCAGGGTCACCTGATTTCCAGCAGATGAGCGGGGGGCCTTGAAACCGACCTGCCTACACTCTCCTCTCAAGCCTTCCCAGCTGTGAACACCTGCAGCCTCAAGGTTCACCGGCCCCACGTATCACACCTCCCAACCCGGGCACGGCTCATAGAGCCATCTGGGCTCATATTCTCACCTGAAGCTGAGGGTGACTCCTGTCACCAACAGGAGTGATCAAAACGTTACTCCGAGTGTCAGTACACCCTTGGACGCTCACAGTAGTGGAGCGTGCAGCATCTTCCAGTGGACGTCTTTCCCTGCCTGGACCCCTTTCTAGAACATGCCCCTCAGTTAGGGCCCTCGGTATATGCAGGAGGTGGGCAGAAATCCTGGAGACTGAGGATGGGCAAAACCTGCCACGTTTGCATTTTCTTCAAAGCCGTTTTGCATGCCTACAGGTGTCAGTATAAGCTAAAGAACGGGTCTTGTCACAGATGAGCGGTTAAAGTGCCCATATCATTTGTTGTCTAAATGTGGACACGGCTGAGAGTGAAAAGGAAAGCTATTAATAATTATGCTGAAACACCAAGTGTAGAGGGTGACTGTCCCAGGCAAACTGGGACGTTTGGTCACTCTGTGAACTGTGAGCTCTAAGCTGGTGCTGGCTCCAATGTTGGGCGTCCATTCGTTTTCAGTACAACACCTGAGTGACCCTACGTCTGATGGGTGGAAGGGGCTGAGGACGGCAATGAAGGCGCGGTTAGCCACCACGCCTGACTGACAGCCATGGGGTCAGGAATGGGGAGAACGGGGATTTGTTCATCCCAGAAAAGGGGGCTCTGCTCCAGACTGGGGAAACCCAGGTTCCTTTTCTTGTCTGAGCTGCCAGCTGCTCTCAGCAAAGTACCTGAGTTCTGCCAGCGTCCTCTCTCCAGCTGCAAAACACGGCAGAGTCCTGAGTCCAGAGCCTGGAATTCCAAGCCAGCCTCTGGGGTGTCTATCAGAAGACAGACTCAGGGATGCCACACTCACTCATACTTGGCTATTGGTCTAAAGGTCCAGGCCGAAGGCATTCTCCATCATCCCTTCTAACAGACACAGTGACAGAGCCACTGCTCTAGACTCTTTCCCCATCCTGAGCAGGCTAGAGGATCAGATGCCATCTCCTTCTAGGCCTCCCATTAACCCAGCCGGCCAGCAGTTTTGTCAAAGACAACTTCTTCTATCTTCAGAGGCAAATTATCTGAAGTTGTTACATTTTAACTTTTCTCTCCTCAGACCACCCTCCCAGAATCAGAAAGGCCTTAACTGTTTGATGGAAATTTGTTCATTCACATGAAAAAGATTATTCTTTTCTAGGGCAGAAACACTCCACTGGCCTGCAAAATAGTATTCTATAACATATCTTATCCTCAACCTCTAGGCAAAAATTACATTGAAATAACATTGAACTGATCCAATGGTTGCAAAGATAAAATTATTCTTCCAGAAACATGGTACGCCAACTACAGGATCCAAGAAAACTCCTTTATATATACAACATATTACTTGATAGGGAAAAAAGTCTTCCGTGTAACCATAAAAAGAAACAAGGAACAAGCATATGTTTTGTATCCTCATATCATTTCGACTGAATAATATACTAGAACTTAAAATCAGTTTTTCTCTGGAGTAGGTTTTCACGCTCCAGTTTTCACATCACTCTTTCATTTTCTCTGGTTAAAGTTATTGTTAGTGGTGGTTATCACACTCTCTTACTAGACTGTGATCTCCCCACATGCAAGGATTTTGCTTTGTTCATGGGTTTATTTCCAGAAAGGTGTTCAATAAATATTTGATAAATACATCAATAAAGTCATACTAAGCATCAAATTATGACAATAAACATAAATAGCTAAAATTTCTCCAAAGCCTCAGATTAAACTGAAAAACAAAATCTAAAACTTTTCTGCTTATAAGAGTTGTACCTAAAATATAAAATAAATGGCCCCAGACTTCCCTGGTGGCACAGTGGTTAGGAATCCGCCTGCCAATGCAGGGGACACGGGTTCGAGCCCTGGTCTGGGAAGATCTCATGCAGCAGAGCAACTAAGCCCGTGCACCACAACTACTGAGCCTGAGCTCTAGAGCCCGCAAGCCACAACTACTGAGCCTATGTGCCACAACCATTGAAGCCCACACACCTAGAACCCGTTTTCCACAATAAGAGAAGCCACCATGATGAGAAGCCCGCGCACCGCAACGAAGAGTAGCCCCTGTTCGCCGCAACTAGAGAAAGCCCGTGCACAGCAGCGAAGACCCAACGCAGCCAAAAATAAATAAATAAAATAAATAAAATTAAAAAAATAAATAAGTGACCCAAACGTGCTAAATATAAAAAGATTGTGGTCATGAAGATTAAAAAGAAACATGAATACAGAGAAAACAGAACTGGCAATATTGATATAGCAGAAGAAGTAGAATTTAAGACAAATCATTGAATCAAATAATTTTATGTTGTCAAAGGTAAAATCAACTGAATTTGCCAGAGAATTATTTGTTTTTATGGGTTTTCATTTGTTTGTTTAGGGGTGTGCCAAAGAACCATTCTCGGATTTATTTATTCAATCTATTGCTTTCTGAGCAAAATAACCAAAAGGTTTATTTGCCAAATATGGCAAAAATCACATAATGTAAGAAAACTACAAATACATGTTGACAGAGACACAATCGCCAGGGGGTATTTCAATGGATCTGTGATGTACCAATAGTGGATAAAGTAAATCAAAAGATCTAAACAATAATGGTAATATATTGTGCTGAGTCTGCTTCTGATTAGGGTGTAAAAGTCACAAGAGAGCCTCACTCTCACCCTAACAACCAAAACAGCCTGGATAAACTACAAAACCATAGTTTTTTGGAACTGAGGATGCAAAGTAACCTAAGTGAGTTCAACCACCAAAAGTAAGAAGCTATTTGAGGGAGATAAGACACCTACAGCTGCTCTCACTCCTGGTCTCTAGGAAAGGGTCAGGAGGAGGGAGAATCCTCCAGAGTTGTGGATAAAGAGAACCCAGCTGAAACTGTAGAAGCCTTTTAACAACATGTGTGAGTCCCAGCCACAAAGTCAGTCTGTTCCCAACCACCGATGCTTCCCCGCAGATTTCACTGAGTCCTCAGAGCACTGCGCCAAAGGATGAGAGGCAGGACAGGAGATCTCGGAGGATATCGCCTGAAGTATGTGAGGCCCCCACCAAGTTCAAGGCAGCCAATCTGGGAAGGAAGCGGGGAGCAGAGCAGGAAAGCTGAGAAAAATCAGTCTGAGGTGCCCTGGATTTCCAACTGCCAAGAGACGAAGGCAGGGAAGGGTAACTGAGAGAAACTGCTCTGGGAAAACCTTTCTATATAGAATAAAAAGCCTGGGGCAAGAGCAGAGAGCAAGGGGGACGCCTCATAACTCAAAATTCTGATAACCTATAAAGCAGTGGGAGAAACCTGTAAAGAAGCTGTAAAGAACAAAGAATTCTCAGAATCTTATCAGTACTCAGATCCCCAAGGCCTAGAGAAGGGAAAGTCCTGATGATACACTGAAAACATTTTCATCTATTTGCCAATCAAATAAAGCTGCAATAAAACCCAGACCCAAGGGACTTCCCTGGTGATCCAGTGGTTAAGACTGCGCTTCCACTCCAGGGGGCACAGGTTCAATCCCTTGTCAGGGAACTAAGACACTGTATGCCGCATGGTGTGGCCAAAAAATTAAAAATTTTTTTAAAAATCTGATATCTGTCATTTTGGACTTCCCTGGTGGCACAGTGATTGAGAGGTAGTGCCTGCCAATGCAGGGGACACGGGCTCAAGCCCTGGTCCAGGAAGATCCCACATGCCACAGAGCAGCTAAGCCCATGCGCCACAACTACTGAGCCTGCGCCCTAGAGCCCGCAAGCCACAGCTACTGAAGCCTGTGCACCTAGAGCCCGTGCTCCACAACAAGAGAAGCCACCTCAATGAGAAGCCTGCGTACCGCAACGAAGAGTAGTCCCCGCTCGCCACAACTAGAGAAAGCCCACGTGCAGCAATGAAGACCCAATGCAGCCAAAAATAAATAAATAAATAAATAAATAAAACCCAGACCCAATCGCACAAATTTTAACTCAGCCCCTCAATTCTAGTACCCCTTCCTGGAGGTAGACATTCTTTACTTCACTCTCTGTTGTTATTTTATATAAAATGATTGGCATCAATAAAAAATTACAAGATACCTAAAGAATCAAGAAAATATAATTTATGATCAAAAGAAGAAACAGTCAATAGAAAGAGACAGTCATCTCTGAAACAGATTTAAAATTTTTCAGGCAGGGATTTTAAAATAACTATGATAGAAATGCTAAAGGACCTAGTAGGAAGGTGGAAAACATGCATGAAGAGATGAGGAATTTCTAGAGACATAGAAACTATAACAGAATCAAATGGAAATGCTGGAAATTAAAAAGTACATTATAAATAAAGTACTCAATTGATGGCCTCAATGGCAGGCTGGACTCAGCAAAGAAAAAAACAGTAAACTTACAGACAGAGCAATAGCAATTTTAAAGTTGAAACAAAAGGAAAAATGAGTGAAAAGAACAAAACAAAGAATTTGAGATCTGTGAGGCAATATCAAATATCAAACATTTTAATGTATGTGTAATTGGAGTCTCAGAAAGAGAGGACAGAAGGAAATGAGCAGAAAAATATTTGGGCAGATAATGGTCAGTAAACTTCTAAATCCACAAATCCAAGAAACCCAGCAAATCTCAAGCAGGATGAGTTAAAAGAAAACCACAACTCAGCACATCACTATCAAACTACTGAAAATCAAATATTAAGAGCAACCAGAGAAAAAGAACATGTCATTTCTCACCAGAAACAATGGAGGGCAAAAGGCAATGGAATAGTATGGTTTTTTTTTAACACTGAAAGAAAAAATTGTTAACCTAGAATACAAAGTTGCTTCAAAAATGAAGTCAAAATGAAGGTATTTCCAGACACATAAAAACTTTAAAAAGTTGTCTCCAGCATACTTACATTGCAAGAAATGCTAAAAGATTTTTCAGACTTAAAGAGTTATTTCTTTCTGAAGGGAAACAGTACACCAGATAGAACAGATTGAATCCCAGATCTGCAGGAAGGAATGAAGACCAGCAGGAAGGGTAAATAACCGTACTAGTAGTTAAAATAAAAGACTTCATCTTTGTAGTAATGCATATATGCATGTGCATACATGTGTATAATACTTTAAAATAATTTTTAAAACATTATTGACCATTTACACCAAAAATAATAATATGTACTGTGGGCTTTATAGCATAAGAACACAAAATATGGGCTGGAGCAAATGGAATTCTTATACAGCTCATGAAGTAGTGTATTATTAGAAGGTTGACCATGAGCAAACACTACAAGAAATATCACAAAGATTTAAAAAGTCTATACAGGATATAAAATGGAATACTAAAAATTACAGTTCACCCACACCCCAAAAAGGGCAGAAAATATATGGGAGGGGGAAACAAGGAGGTATTAGTCAAAGGGTACAAAGTTTCAGCTATGCAAGGTAAATAAATCCTGGAGATCTACTGTATAGCATAAAGCCTATAGTTGATAATACTGTATTGTATTCTTCAAAATTTGCTAAGAGTATAGATCTTATGTTAAGTGGTCCTAGAAGAAAAAAGAAAAAAGGAGAAGAAGAAAAGAGAAGGTAAGAGGAAACCTCTGGAGGTAATGGGTAGGTCTAAGGCATAGATTGTGGTCACAGTTTTACAGATGTGTACTTATCTCCAAACTCATAAAGTATGTACATTAAATATGGACAGTTTTTTCTATGCCGATCATATTTCAATAAAATGATTTTTTAAGTTAGGAAAGAAGAATCAAAAGAATAAAGAACTAATGAGATGGATAATAACCAATTCAATTGGGAGACATAAATCCAATCATATAATAATGACATTTAATGAAAATGGACTAAACATTCCAATTAAGGGTCAGAGTTTGACAGACTGAGTACAGAAGCAAGATGAAGTATATACTGTTAAATATAAAGACACTGACAGGTTGAAAATAAAAGGGTAGAAAACAAAACATACCATGCAAATTTTAAGCATGAGAAAGTTGGTATGGCTATATACTTATCAAACAAAGTAGACTTTAAGCCAAAGAGTATTACTAGAGTATTTAAGTTGAAGAGTATTGACTCTTTAAGTCAAAGAGGATTAAGTTAAAGAGTATTACTAGTCAAAGAGTATTACTAAAGAGGATCCCTTCCTAATAATAAAAGGATTAATTCCTCAATAAGACAAATGCATGAAACTCATAAGAGATCTTGAAAACACATTTAAAACATCAAAGGAACTGAGCAGAAGCAAGAAGAACTACAATCCTGCAGCCTGTGGAATGAAAACCACATTCACAGAAAGATAGACAAGATGAAAAGGCAGAGGACTATGTACCAGACGAAGGAACAAGATAAAACCCCAGAAAAACAACTAAATGAAGTGGAGATAGGCAACCTTCCAGAAAAAGAATTCAGAATAATGATAGTGAAGATGATCCAGGACCTCGGAAAAAGAATGGAGGCAAAGATAGAGAAGATGCAAGAAATGTTTAACAAAGACCTAGAAGAATTAAAGAACAAACAAACAGAGATGAACAATACAATAGCTGAAATGAAAACTACACTAGAAGGAATCAATAGCAGAATAACTGAGGCAAAAGAACAGATAAATGACCTGAAAGACAGAATGGTAGAATTCACTGCTGTGTAACAGAATGAAGAAAAAAGAATGAAAAGAAATGAAGACAGCCTAAGAGACCTCTGGGACAACATTAAACACAACAACATTCTCATTATAGGGGTCCCAGAAGGAGAAGAGAGAGAGAAGGGACCAGAAAAAATATTTGAAGAGAATATAGTCAAAAATTCCCTAACATGGGAAAGGAAATAGCCACCCAAGTCCAGGAAGTGCAGAGAGTCCCATAAAGGATAAACCCAAGGAGAAACATGCCAAGACACACAGTAATCAAATTGGCAAAAATTAAAGACAAAGAAAAATTATTGAAAGCAGCAAGGGAAAAACGACAAATAACATACAAGGGAACTCCCGTAAGGTTAACAGCTGATTTCTCAGCAGAAACTCTACAAGCCAGAAGGGAGTGGCATGATATACTTAAAGTGATGAAAGGGAAGGACCTACAACCAAGATTACTCTACCCGGCAAGGATCTCATTCAGATTCGATGGAGAAATCAAAAGCTTTACAGACAAGCAAAAGCTAAGAGAATTCAGCACCACCAAACCAGCTCTACAACAAATGCTAAAGGAACGTCTCTAAGTGGGAAACATAAGAGAAGAAAAGGACCTACAAAGACAAATCCAAAACAATTAAGAAAATCGTCATAGGAACATACCTATTGATAATTACCTTAAACGTGAATGGATTAAATGCTCCAACCAAAAGACACAGGCTTCCTGAATGGATACAAAAACAAGACCCATATATATGCTGTGCACAAGAGACCCGCTTCAGGCCTAGGGATGCATACAGACTGAAAGTTAGGGGATGGAAAAAGATATTCCATGCAAATGGAAATCAAAAGAAAGCTGGAGTAGCAATTCTCCTATCAAATAGACTTTAAAGACTATTACAAGAGACAAAGAAGGACACTACATAATGATCAAGGGATCAATCCAAGAAGAAGATATAACAATTGTAAATATTTATGCACCCAACATAGGAGCACCTCAGTACATAAGGCAAATGCTAACAACCATAAAAGGGGAAATCAACAGTAACACAATTGTAGTAGGGGACTTTAACACCTCACTTACACCAATGGACAGATCATCCAAAATGAAAATAAATAAGGAAACAGAAGCTTTAAATGACACAATAGACCAGTCAGATTTAATTGATATTTATAGGACATTCCATCCAAAAACAGCAGATTACACTTTCTTCTCAAGTGCACATGGAACATTCTCCAGGATAGATCACATCTTGGGTCACAAATCAAGCCTCAGTAAATTTAAGAAAATTGAAATCGTATCAAGCATCATTTCTGACCACAACACTATGAGATTAGAATGAATTACAGGGAAAAAAAACATAAAAAACACAAACACATGGAGGCTAAACCATACATTACTAAATAACCAAGAGATCACTGGAGAAATCATACAGGAAATCAAAAAATACCTAGAGACAAATGACAATGAAAATACGACGATCCAAAACCTATGGGATGCAGCAAAAGCAGTTCTAAGAGGGAAGTTTATAGCTATACAAGCCTACCTCAAGAAACAAGAAAAATTTCAAATAAACAATCTAACCTTACACATAAAGGAACTAGAGAAAGAAGAACAAACAAAACCCAAAGTTAGCAGAAGAAAGAAATCATAAAGATCAGAGCAGAAATAAATGAAATAGAAACAAAGAAAACAATAGCAAAGATCAATAAAACTAAAGGCTGATTCTTTGAGAAGATAAACAAAATTGATAAACCATTAGCCAGACTCATCAAGAAAAAGAGGGAGAGGACTCAAATCATTAAAATTAGAAATGAAAAAGGAGAAGTTACAACAGACACCGCAGAAATACAAAGCATCCTAAGAGACTACTACAAGCAACTCTATGCCAATAAAATGGACAATCTGGAAGAAATGGACAAATTCTTAGAAAGGTATAACCTTCCAAGACTGAACCAGGAAGAAATAGAAAATATGAACAGACCAATCACAAGTAATGAAATTGAAACTGTGATTAGAAATCTTCCAACAAACAAAAGTCCAGGACCAAATGGCTTCACAGGTGAATTCTATGAAACATTTAGAGAAGAAATAACACCCATCCTTCTCAAACTCTTCCAGAAAATTGCAGAGGAAGGAACACTCCCAAACTCATTCTATGAGGCCACCATCACCCTGATACCAAAACCAGACAAAGATACTACAAAAAAAGAAAATTACAGACCAATATCATTGATGAATATAGATGCAAAAATCCTCAACAAAATACTAGCAAACAGAATCCAACAACACATTAAAAGGATCATACACCATGATCAAGTGGGATTTATCCCAGGGTTGCAAGAATTCTTCAATATACACAAATCAATCAATGTGATACACCATATTAAAAAACTGAAGAATAAAAACCATATGATTATCTCAATAGATGCAGAAAATGCTTTTGACAAAATTCAACACCCATTTATGATAAAAATTCTCCAGAAAGTGGGCATAGAGGGAACCTACCTCAACATAATAAAGGCCATATATGACAAGCCCACAGCAAACATCATTCTCAATGGTGAAAAACTGAAACCATTTCCTCTAAGATCAGGAAAAAGACAAGGATGTCCACTCTCGCCACTATTATTCAACATAGTTTTGGAAGTCCTAGCTATGGTAATCAGAGAAGAAAAAGAAATAAAAGGAATACAAATTGGAAAAGAAGAAGTAAAACTGTCATTGTTTGCAGATGACATGATACTATACATAGAGAATCCTAAAGATGCCACCAGAAAACTACTAGAGCTAATCAATGAATTTGGTAAAGTAGCAGGATACAAAATTAATGCACAGAAATCTCTTGCATTCCTATACACTAATGATGCAAAATCTGAAAGAAAAATTAAGGAAACACTCCCATTTACCATTGCAACAGAAAGAATAAAATACCTAGGAATAAACCTACCTAGGGAGACAAAAGACCTCTATGCAGAAAACTATAAGACACTGATGAAAGAAATTAAAGATGATACCAACAGATGGAGAGATATACCATGTTCTTAGATTGGAAGAATCAACATGGTGAAAATGACTATACTACCCAAAGCAATCTACAGATTCAATGCAATCCCTATCAAATTACCAATGGCATTTTTTATGGGACTAGAACAAAAAATCTTAAAATTTGTATGGAGACAAAAAAGACCCCAAATAGCCAAAGCAGTCTTGAGGGAAAAAAGCAGAGCTGGAGGAATCAGACTCCCTGACTTCAGACTATACTACAAAGCTACAGTAATCAAGACAATATGGTACTGGCACAAAAAGAGAAACATAGTTCAATGGAACAAGATAGAAAGCCCAGAGATAAACCCATGCACCTATGGTGAACCAATCTATGACAAAGGAGGCAAGGATATACAATGGAGAAAAGACAGTCTCTTCAATAAGTGGTGCTGGGAAAACTGCACAGCTACGTGTAAAATAATGATATTAGAACACTCCCTAACACCATACACAAAAATAAACTCAAAATGGATTGGAGACCTAAATGTAAGACCAGACACTCTAAAGCTCTTAGAGGAAAACATAGGAGGAACACTCTTTGACATAAATCACAGCAAGATCTTTTTTGATCCACCTCCTAGAGTAATGGAAATAAAAACAAAAATAAACAAATGGGACCTAATGAAACTTCAAAGCTTTTGTACAGCAAAGGAAACCATAAACAAGACAAAAAGACAACCCTCAGAATGGGAGAAAATATTTGCAAACGAATCAACGGACAAAGGATTAACCCCCAAAATATATAAACAGCTCATGCAGCTCAATATTAAAAATACAAAGAACCCAATCCAAAAATGGGCAGAAGACCTAAATAGACATTTCACCAAAGAACACATACAGATGGCCAAGAAGCACATGAAAAGCTGCTCAACATCACTAATTATTAGAGAACTGCAAATCACAACTACAATGAGGTATCACCTCACACTGGTTAGAACGGGCATCATCAGAAAATCTACAAACAACAAATGCTGGAGAGGGTGTGGAGAAAAGGGAACCCTCTTGCACATTGGTGGAGGACAGTATGGAGGTTCCTTAAAAAACTAAAAACAGAATTACCATATGATCCAGCAATCCCACTCCTGGGCATATACCCAGAGAAAACCATAATTCAAAAAGACACATGCACCCCAATGTTCACCGCAGCACTATTTACAATAGCCAGGTCAAGGAAGCAACCTAAATGCCCATTGACAGACGAATGGATAAAGAAGATGTGGTACATATATACAATGGAGTTTTACTCAGCCATGAAAAGGAACAAAACTGGGTCATTTGTTGAGACGTGGATGGATCTAGAGACTGTCATACAGAGTGAAGTAAGTCAGAAAGAGAAAAACAAATATCGTATATTAACGCATGTATGTGGAACCTAGAAAAATGTTACAGATGAACCGGTTTGCAGGGCAGAAGTTGAGACACAGATGTAGAGAACAAACATATGGACACCAAGGGGGGAAACCTGCAGTGGGGTGGGGATGGTGGTGTGATGAATTGAGCGATTGGGATTGACATGTATACACTGATGTGTATAAAACTGATGACTAATAAGAACCTGCTGTATAAAAAAAAAATTAAATTAAAGAATTTTTTAAAAATCAAAGGAAGAATGGACAAAGCCACAAAGATAGTGGAAGGTTTTTTAACATCCTTCTTTCAATAATTGATGGGGAAAAATACTAGTAAAAATATAGATTATTTGAACAACATGATCAATTAGCTTTACGTAATTAATATTTTTATAACACAACTCCCAAGTCTATAGTGTACATTCTTTCTAAGTGCACATGAAACATTCAGCAAGTAGACCATAAACTGGGCAGTAAATAAGTCTCCATGCATATCAAAGGATTGAAATAATACACAGTGTGTTTTCTGACCACTCTGGTATTATGTTGACTTATTTGATGGCTCTTAAAAACACATAATGCACATTCTTTTGGAGTTTATGTGAAACAGTTATAAAATTGATGAAATGCTAATTAAGAAAAATAAAATCTCCTAATTAAATTTTGGTCATAAAATTTTCAGTCCTTCATCTGTCATCTTAAATGAAAAAATCCAAAATTCAATGTTTTACACTAAAACAATGATTTCTAAAACCTTAATCCCATGGATAAGAGATACTTTCAAAGTAGCAAGTACCTTAATACTCTTCAAAGTAGCAATGGTTTAAGAAGAAATTGAAGGATATAATGGCAGGCTATTTTGAAAAAAAAAATAATAATGAGATCACTATTGAAACCAACTGGGCTCAAAGATGATATAAAAGGGGAGGAGAGATGAACAGGTAGAGCACAGAGGATCTTAGGGCAGTGATAATACCTTATGATAGTATAATGATGGGTACATGTCATTTTGCATTTGTCCAAACCCACAGAATGTACAGCACTAAGAGTGAACCCTAATGTAATCTATGGACTTTGGGTAATTGTTATGTGTCAGTGTAGGCTGGACAATTGTAACAAACATACCACTCTGGTGGGGGATGTTGATAATGGGGGAGGGATGCATGTGTGGGCGAGGGGAGTTATGGGAAATCTCAGTACCTCCCACTCAATTTTACTGTGAACCTAAAACTGCTCTAAAGAATAAAGTCTTTTTACAAAGAGTTAAACTCAAAGGCAACATCATAGCCTTAAATATTCTTATTATTTTAAAAAAATGTAATAAGGAAAATACATTAAAAATGAACATAAAAGCAGAAAAAAATAAATTAGTAGAAAAATGAATTAAATAAGTAAATTAAAAACCTGGTTCTTTGACAACAAACAAAATTGATAAACATTTGGCAAATATAATAAAGAAAACAGTTTTAACAAAAAATTAATAAATTAGAATGAGAAAGTGATAAACATCTGAGATAAAGGTACAAAGGAGATTAAAACTATTCACAACTTTATGGTAATAAATTTGGGAATCTCTAACAAAAACCAAAATGCTTCTCCTAGTAAATATAAATAACCAAAGCTTTTACAATGCAACAACGCGTAGAAGGCTTGAAAAGAGCAAAATCTGAGAAAGTTACGCAGAAACCACCTTCAAAGCAGACCTGGAACTCTGATGGATTTCCTGATAGATTTCTTTAAATTGTCAATGTGTGATTAACTCCTATGTCACATAAACTTTTCCAGAGGGTACAAAAAAGTGGAAGGAAAGTAACTTAATTTACTTAATAAATCACATAACCCTGACACCAAAATCTAACGAAGGTGGAAAGAAAATGGCTGAGGGAAGGGCAGAGAATCTTTGGTGCAGGGTGAGCAAGGCTGGAGAGAGGGCGGTACACCACCCAGATCACTGATCAGTGGTGCTGAGCAGAGAGAGGAAATGCCAAGATACACCCAGCAGGGTGGACACAGGAAGACGTGAGTCACTTCCATTTTTGAGCCTCTCCATGTAAAAAAAATTAAGAAAGGCCAAAGCAATTTTTCAAATATAATAACAGTTAACAAACACTTTAAATACTTACAAAAATATAAATAAATGCAGCACTATTAGAACATCATGTGGAGATAATCAAGAGTAGATGTGAAGCCTTTAAAGAAGTGAGATCCTTCTAGCAACACTCGCACCACCCAGAAACCCACCACACACACACACACACACACACACACACACACACACACACTTCCCTGGCGACAGATGGACTAATGCTGAGAGTGGAGTCTGTGAGAGGAAGTGGAAACAGAAACTTTAAACATTTCTGGAAACAACTCTTTATGTTTCTGCATCCTGAGTGTGACGTACACCATGAAGGGTATAACTTGGTTGTCAGTAGCATTATTGTGACAGGGAAGAACAAATCTGACTCCATATTAGATCTGTTTCTTTCACTCTAACCTTTGTATTCTATGCTTTTGCTACAAGTTAAGCATGTTACCTATTGCCTGAAATATACAGGATAGCCCATCCTCAAGGTCCTGACCTTTAAAGGCATAACACCTTTCCATTCATATAGAGATAAAATGTTGCAGAACAGAGAATAACATGTGTCTTGTTGGAGGTTTGTAGGAACATCATGACCTGACCTACATGGGCAGCTGCAAGAACAAAGGATTCCGGCACCAGGAAGTTTGCAACAAGCAGCCACACCCCGTCCCTTTTTAGGAGAAGCCTGAATTCTAACCTGAATTCTAACTCGGGTAAGATGGGTCTTTGGGACAGCAGTCCCCCGTCTTCTCAGTCTGCTGGCTTCCTGAAGAAAGTTGCTATTCATTCCCCCAACAACTTGTCTCTCGATTTACTGGTCTCTCATGTGGTCAGCAGTATGAGCTTGGACTTGGTGACATGATCATTTATGATGAAATATTATCAGAACAAAACAGTGTTTA
Organism: Aethalodelphis obliquidens; assembly: GCF_003676395.1. Lineage (NCBI taxonomy): Eukaryota > Metazoa > Chordata > Mammalia > Artiodactyla > Delphinidae > Aethalodelphis > Aethalodelphis obliquidens. The sequence goes on along the minus strand of NW_020837967.1, from coordinate 23,767,362 downwards.
TATGATTAACCTTATTATATGCTATTACCTCCTAAGTTCTAATCATGAAATCTGCAGAAAGAGGTGTTGCCAACCTACCCTTGATGTCAGGCACCGATTTCTGGCAGGGAATACCTTCCATGCCTCAGTTTCTGCTTCCCAGGTCTGTAGAAAGCCCAGGGCCAGGTCTGGATGGGCCAAGGGCAGGCTGGTGTTAAGCCCAGAGCCCCTGCTGCCTTCTTCCCTAAGGCCCTGAGCTTATTCTGTCGTACCGCTCCTGACTCCTTTGTCATTTATTGTAATTTTTACTCTCAGGTGCCTCTTTGCCTCATTTGGCAAACTTGTCTCCTTTACAGCTGTGCGAGGCCATGAGACTGGGTTCTGGCCAATTGGATATTAACAGAAGTGGTGTGTACAATTTCCAGATGTCATGAAAGGAGGAGACAGGCCAGTATCTTCCCCTTTTCTCCTTCCTGCTGGCTGGAATGCAGACGTGAGTGCTAGAGCTGAAGCAGCCATCTTGGGCCATGAGGTAAACTTGGGAAACAGAGCCCAACACAGTGGAGCAGTAAGATATAAGGAGCCCAGGGAGCTGGCTAACCTTAGGGTGAGCACAACTCCCCCAAACACTGTGTGAATCTGGGGCCACCAAAGAGGTGAAGAGGTTGGAAGGTGGGGGCCCAGCACTGGCCTCCTCAGGGGAGGTTCTGCCTCCTGCCTGCTGGGAGAGGAGTCTGGTTCCTCAGAGCAGCTGTCACCTGCTCTGCATAACTAGATGCCATTCTTCTTTGTATCAGCTGGACCTCCTACCCACTTTCAACTTGTAGAAAGATGCCAGAGAAATTAGGCTGGTGTCAAGCGGGTACAATTAACACCCCTTCTTGCCTTTGTCCTGGATTTGTTTAGTAACTGTCTTTGTAGGTTTTGTTCAGAGCTCCTCACAATCGCCGTCAAATAACTCCTTGGCTCTACGTGCAAGAGTCCAACGCAGCTGTGCCTCAGAAGCTCATACGGGAGGAAGGATGTGCCCGAAAATTCCTCTTAGGGAAGGAGCCCAGTTCGTGGGAAATATACTGGTGTAGGGACCCCTGTCTGACAACCTCAAGAGAATCCTCCCAGCCTTGGACCTCTGACTCCTGCTCCATGCTCTCAGAGGGTCCTTCCAAGTGGAAGCTCCCACTGTCTTTTCCAGAGCTGGGAGAGGGAAGTGGGACTCCACTCCTCTGCAAGCTGTGGCTGGGGGGGCTGGGGGGGACTCGAGGGGCTGAAGCTGCACAGACCTCCCCCAAACCTTGATGGTCTCTGAAGAGAAGGAGCAAGAAGACTCCAGATCACGGAAGGCGTGCTTAACAGTACACCTGGGAAACCCATCGGAGTCTTCTCTGAAATGGCCCTGAGCCTGTACTTCCTCCTCAGTGGTGAGCAGCGATGACCTGCAGGTCAGCTAAATCTTCGCGTCCCTTCAGATCTAGATAAGGTTGGCTCTCCTTCTTCTCCATGACTCGCGGGTGTTCAGAGCATTCCCGGAGATCTCACACGTGCGCTGGGGGGCTTCAGTTGTCACGTCATTTTTGCCTCCACCTCTGAAATCTTGGACTCACTTTTTTCTGACCAAGACACGACGGTCACACCATCCTTGACTCACACACGCCCAGGTGGCACAGCACAGGCACTGACGGTCAGGTAGATGCCAGCGTTAACGTCGGGGCGAGCCCACCACGGCTACCAGATGAACACCAGCAGGCAGAGTGCCCACAGGCACACACACGTGGTGCTGGCGAGGACAGGGAGCTGTACAAATTGTTGAAAGCCCAGAGGAGGGTCATCTGTGCACCAAGCGATCTTATATCATCATTCTCACTGGAAGACTCACTGTGGCTACGCCCCCATCACAGCGCCCACCTCACGAGCTCTTCACGCATGTCAGACACCATTAGATGTCTCCCTAACAGCCACCTCCTGCCTTTTCCCATCTAATGAAACCTCATTTTTAGTCAAGCGTGGGGCCCTGCTTCTCAAAGCTGAGCCCTTTGACGGGACCAGGGGGTGAACCATGTGCCTGAGCGACCCTCACGTTGACCTTGGCCAGGGATGGGAATAGCTGTGGGCACAGGACACCAGAGCTAGCCAGTAGTAGTCTCCTAGAAGCTTCTGGAGCGTATTTTCTTTCTTGGTAAAATAATAAGATACGAAAGGAAAAGCTCTCTTCCACTCACCTTTCTGCCCTGCTGGGTTTTTTGTTTTTTGTTTTTTTTGCGGTACGCAGGCCTCTCACTGTTGCGGCCTCTCCCGTTGTGGAGCACAGGCTCCGGACGCGCAGGCTCAGCGGCCACGGCTCACGGGCCCAGCCGCTCTGCGGCATGTGGGATCTTCCCGGACCGGGGCACGAACCCGTGTCCCCTGCATTGGCAGGCGGACTCTCAACCACTGCACCACCAGGGAAGCCCTCTGCCCTGCCTTTGAATGCAGCTACATGAGGACCATCTTCCCAGAGTTGGACAGATACGGCACAACCAGGAGGGAGAGTCCCCAGGCCAAGGCCAGTGGGGCAGAGATATGGGAAGAGCCTGGGTCTTCCGGAACCCCTGACCTCAGGACACTCCTCATGTGAGACCATTTAAGCTCCCAGGTTTCAGCCACTTTGAGAGACCTCCTGCTTCCTGCGGCCACACAGCCTTTCACCAACTTATGTGTCCTCTCCCCTCCTCTCTGTGCCTCTCACACTGAGATCAAGTTCTCTTCATCTTCTCCTGCAGTCCAGTTTAAACAGCTCTTTCATTTGCTGTGCAAATGAAATGTGCCTTTCATAGTCTCGTTTTGTGTCCCAAAGAGCTTAGTCCAGATATTTTCCCAAACAAAAAAGAATTTCCTCCCTAAGAAGAATTCTGGTGCTGGCCCTCAATAGGTTTTTTGTCTTAAAAAAAAAAAAATCAGGGCAGATCTCATTCAGGGACCTCCAAGAGATAATAATCTCTACAAATCATGGGATGCCCTGGTTGTCTGCTGCTGATTTCACTCTTACTGGTTGTAGAGCCCAGAGAAAAGTTCAAAGCGTTTCCATCTCAGGAAACCCATGCTCCCACCCTGGGGTGTCCCATCTGAGCCTCAGTTCCTTGGAACGAGGGCCTCTCCCACTCTCATTGCAACCTTTCTCTCCAGGCTCTGCCTCATGGTTCTGCTGCTGACACATCCTTTCCTGCAAGCAAACTAAACTTCCCTCCCCTCTGTCCCTCTCACACAACAGCGCCCTCTCTTCTCGAACAAACGTATGGACACCAAGGGGGGGAAATGGTGGAGTGGTGGTGGTGTGATGAATTGGGAGATTGGGATTGACATGTATACACTAATATGTATAAAATGGATAACTAATAAGAACCTGCTGTATAAAAAAATAAACTAAATAAAATTCAAAACAAACAAACAAAAAACAATGCCCTCTCTTCTCTTACTTCCTCCCTTTTCCTCTGATTCCTTAATGTCCCACATAGACCCACCCTTGCCCATCTCCACTCCAAGCACCTACCTGCCTGATATAGAAAAAACACTTCTGCAGCCCTCACTGGTGCCAGGTGCTGGACCAGGCTGGGGAACCAGCTGTAATCAAGACAGACCCAGGGGTGGAGCTCATGGAGCCGACATTCTGGCGGGAAAATGAACTATCAGCAAATGATTACATAAATGATTAAGGACAACTGTGACAAGCACATTTCATCTTTCCTCAGAGAGGGGTGCAGGGGACGGTCCTCCTCCCAACCCCTTCTAAGGGGTATGACACGGCAAGGAGCACACGTAGCAGGAGACACTTGGCTTCAGACTCTGGCACTGGCTCTTTCAGGAACCGGGCCTCAGTTTCTTCATCTGTAAATTGGGAATAACGACACTCACCTAGAAATTTGGCTGTGAAGATCAAAGCTCCTAAAACCCCTAGCGTAGCACCTTGATATGGTGCTTATCGTAGTAGAATGTGAAACTGGACGTTACAGCCAAGGCACCAAAGCTATAGTAACTGCTACGTTATGATGGAGAGCTGAGGCCGTTTGCAGAATTTTGAAGCAGATCATTGAAAACTGGTGACCCAACCTCGAACCCCTTCACTCACAACAAGAGTTGGGTGCTGTGGGTCCCACCTTCATCTCAAGGGTGGCTTTGTAGCGGGGAGGTCTCTGCCCTTTGCCTTGGGAGAGGCTTCAGGGGGACCGTCAGGAAGCTTGATGTGTCCCTGCAGTTGGGGGCGCAGGGCTGGTGCCGACTCCAGCCTGGAAAAGCCAAGGCAGCGGTGTCAGCGAGTCAGAGGCACCACCGGACTAAGAACTTCTGGGTCCCCTTCTCTTCATCCCCCTCACGTCCTCGGAGAGGGCAGAAGAGGTTACCGAGCTGGGGAAGGAAGATGTGCAAACTAAGTAAAAAGAAGAGGAGGCCTTTGGGATAGAGGCGACCTCCCCTGCGGCCCGCGGAGGCCTCTTGAGGGAGCTGAGCGGAGCGTGACCTGCGGGTGAAGATGGAGTTTTGCTCTGGGTCTGGACGGGTCTTCTCTAGGAGTGACTGAACCCAGGCTATGTCTGGGACTTAAGTTCATACGGCAATTTTAATGATCTAACAGTGCTCAGAAAAGTCAGGGCACCCACCGGAACTTTTCACTCAGGGCAGAAGGAGGGTAGCGGCTGTGAGCAAGTTCAGAGGGACAGTGGGAGACCAAAACCAGAACTGCTTCTGTGAACACACCCACAAGTCCTGCCCGTGAACACGAGGGTTACACGACCGCGGCTGTGGGCAGGCCAGGAGGTGCGCCCAGGAGGTGACGGGAATGATTGAGTCTTACACGCCTCCCATGCTAAGCGCGGGGCCGGGAAGGGTCCCAGCAGTTGTCCTGAGTCCCCTGTAGCAGCGCTAGGACTTCAGTTCTTGTAAGAGGGGAAGCGATATTAAGCCCAGACCATGGTCCCTGGACCCACATGAGCAAGGCTGTCCTCCCCTTCCCGTTTCACAAAATTCTCGCGCTCAGGTGGGCTTCTGAGATGCTCCCTTTCCCCTTTCAAGGCTGTCTTTGAAAACTGCTCTAACGCATTATCTTCTTCACATCGCAGAGGCCAAAGGAGGAGCCCTCAAGGACTCTGCCTCACCCATCTGCCTGCAGCTACCATCAATTCCCTTAATGGGAGACAGACACCAATTAGGCTAAATAGTAAAGGGCAGATGGCTGAGGCCCAGGTTGAACACTGATCTGAACGTACAATAAATATGTGACCCTGCTAGAAACAGCCAGGTGACCACCAAAGATTTGTGCTGCCCTTTCATGGTGACAAGCAGTTACTGGAAAGTGGCTGCCCAGCAGGGAATTATGTTCTCCAGATGGCCTTGCACCCGGTGGGCTGCGTGCCCCCTCCCAGCTACAGGGGTTAAGACATCAAGGCGCCTTCTGCATGGTCATCTTCCCCAGGCGCGGGCAGCATGAGACGGCTCTGTGTAGCTAGGCAAAAGCGCAGCCCCTGAAGGAAGGGGCCTGGGTCCCGGGAGACCACAAGGAAGGTCACCGTGTTAGTTTCCTAGGATTGCCTAACAAAGGACCACTTACCTAATGACTGAAAACAACAGACATCTGTTGTCTGACAGCTCTGGAGGCCAGAAGTTCAAAACCGAGGCATGCGCTCCTAAAGCTCTCGAGGGGACTCCTTGAAACTTCCAGCCTCTGTACCTCCAGGTGCTCCTAGGGTCGCAGCTACATGACTTCATTCTCTACCTTCATCTTCACGTGGTCTGCTCCTCTGTGTCTTCTCCTCTTGTGTTTCTTTTTTTTTTTAATTTTTTTAAACTTTACTTATTATTTTTGGCTGCTTTGGGTCTTTGTTGCTGTGTGCAGGCTTTCTCTAGCTGCGGTGAGCGGGGACTACTCTTTGTTGCGGTGTGCGGGCTTCTCATTGCGGTGGCTTCTCTTGTTTCAGAGCGTGGGCTCTAGGTTCGCGGGCTTCAGTAGTTGTGGCACGCGGGCTTAGCTGCTCCACGGCATGTGGGATCTTCCCAGAGCAGGGATCGAACCCGTGTCCCCTGCATTGGCAGGCGGATTCTTAAGCACTGCACCACCAGGGAAGCCCTCCTTTCATGCTTCTTATAAGGACTTGTCATTGGACTGGGGGTCCATCCAGTTAATGCAGGGTGCTCTCATCTCGAGAGCCTTACTGAATGACATCTGCAAAGACCCTTTTTCCCAACAAGTTCACATCTGCAGGTACCAGGGGTTAGAACTTCAACACACCTTTCTGGAGGCTGTGGTTCAACTCACCACAGTCACCTACAAACATGGCCACATTGGATGACAATGTGAGTGAAAAATAAACTGTTACTGTGTTAAGTCACAGCAAACTTTGGGTTTTATGTGTTTCAGCCCCAAGCATGATATTAACAGGACAGTGATTGGTCCTGAAGCTTCCCAGAGGTGAGCTTGGTGGACTCAGCGAAAGTGCAGAGAACACAGAATACCTGAAGGTGGTGTGGGAGGAGAATGGGCGGCTGATGGAGGCAGGGAGGCTGGAGACAGAGAGGAAGCTGGGGAGCCAGGGTAACAGCTGAGGATGCTGAACCCCCGTCAGGGAACTCCCATTTCTGCCTGCCTGCCTGCCTGCCTTCCTCCCTCCCTCCCTCCCTTCCTTCCTTCCTCCCTCCCTCCCTCCCTCCCTCCCTTCCTCTCTCTCTCTCTCAGCATACATTTATCGAGTGCAGAGACTACATACCAGGCTGGGTGCTATGGCCCCAGCAATGACCACAAGAGAGAATATCCCTCCCTACATGGTGCTTACATTCTAAAGGGGTCGATAACAGACCTAAAGGGAGAAACAGACAGAAACACAGTAATAGCAGGGGACTTCAATATCCTGCTTCCAGCGATGGACAGATCATCTAGACAGAAAATCAATAAGGAAACATGGACTTAAAGTACACACTAGCCTAGAGGGACTTCGCAAACATTTACAGAACTTCCCATTCAAAAGCAGCAGAACATGTACTCTTCTCAAGGGCACATGGAATGTTCTCAGGAGAGATCATATGTTAGGCCACAAAGCAAGTCTTAATAAATTTAAGAAGACTGAAATTGTATCAAGAATCTGTTCCAACCTCAGTGGTATGAAACTAGAAATCAATTGCAAGAAGATAACTGGAAAATTGACAAATACATGGAGATTAAACAACATGCTACTGAACGCCCAACAGGTCAAAGAAGAAATCAAAAGAAGAACTTAAAACTCTTGAGACAAGTGCAGATGGAAATGCAAGATGCTGGCCAGGATGTGGAAAAAAGGGAACCCTTTTACACTGATGGTGGGCATGGAAATAGTGCAGCCACTGTAGAAAACAGTAGGGAGGTTCCTCCAAAAATTAAAAATACCATGTGACCCAGCAATTCCCCTTCTGGCTAGTTATCTGAAAGAAACTCTAACTTGAAAAGATATATCACCCCCCAATGCTCACAGCAGCATCAATTACAATAGCCAAGACATGGAAGCAACCTAAGTGTCCATCAACAGATAAGTGGCTAAAGAAAATGTGGAATATTATCCAGCCATAAAAAAGAAGAAGATCTTGCCATTTGCACCATCATGGATGGAGCTTGAGGGCATCATGCTAAGTGAAATAAATCAAACAGAAAAGGATGAATATCATATGATCTCACTCATATGTGGAATCTAAAAACTAAACGGAAAAAAACCACTCGTAGTTACAGACACGAGATCAGTGGTTGTCAGAGGTAGGGTTAGGAGTCAAGAACTAGATTCACTGTGGCCATCAGCCCACATGTATACAAATATCGAACCATTATGTCACACACCTGAGACGGATATAATGTTGTGTGTCAATTAGACCTCCAAACATTGTGGCCCTAGAATGGTAATCCCCCTTTGTTGTCTGATAGAAACAGATGCAAAACTGCTCTGAGTAAAGCAGAAACTAACACACCATTGTAAAGCAATTATACTCCAATAAAGATGTTTAAAAACAAAAAACATTAAAAAAAAAAAAAAAAGAACTGCTCTGAGGGGCCCCCAAGTAGCCAGATAACAGGGTACGTGACCCAAATTACAACATGTATGAAAAAATAATTCTCAATCCACAGTGAGATCAGAACCCCAGAATTCTAAGTATACTTTCAATAATTAAAACATAAAAGAAGGAATTACATAACATGGAAGAAAATCTTTCCATGGAAGGAGAATGCTCAACGTCACTAGTAGTCAAAGAAACGTAAGCTCGGACAACACTGAGGTTCCCTTGCTCTGCGTAACGGTGAGTGAAGATTAGAAGAGGGTGATCCTCGCGGTACTAAGACGGAGGATAAGAGCCCCTGGCACCTTGCTAGCGGGGCGCACCTGGAGTCTTACCTTCGGTGTCCCCGTGTTACCGACGCGGGTCCTTGGACTCCTTAGTCAACAGCAGTTGATAAGAGGCCAGATGAGGAATTCGGGCATGACTTTCCTGCTGCAGCAGGAGGGAGCGAAAGCAAGTAATGCGTGCCCTTGCTCGCCGGTAGGAGGGCGGGCTGGTTCCTTTAAAGAAGGTGAGGGTGGAGGCAGATCAGTGGGTGGGGCCGGAGGCGTGGCCTAGCTGGTAGGCCCACCCCCTCGGTGGTGCCCTGGTGAGGATCGTGCGCAGTACGTCCCTGCTTGTGCACCCAGCCCCTCAGAAGTGGCAGTCGATCTGTGGCCTTTTTGAATCTTACTGTACGTAATTACCCTGACTGCGCCTGTGTGCAGTTATTTCTCGTCCCGTAGAGTTTCTTCGCGTTCTGTTGCTGGAGGACACGTCTGTCCAGCTGTAAGCACTGCAGCAAACGGTCCCGCATCCCAGGTCCCTGCCTGTCTCACCCAAAGCAGAGCCCGAGACGGCTGACTTGGAGGTGATCCCAGGAAGCAGCAGTGCAGGACACGGGGTGGGAAACAGGGAAGGAGGGAAGCCAGCCCGAGGATGTGTCATCAAGTCCCCTGAGGTGGGTGCCGGTACCCAGTTCTGCAAGTGTCCACCTGGGCATGAAGGGGAAGCCGTCACCCAGCGGCTCTCGTCGCCACAGATCCAAGTGGCCTCCCAGGCAACGACGCTTCCAGATCGCACACCTGGGGGTGAGAGCAGCTTGCAGCAGCTGCCCATGCCGAGGCTTCAGAAGAGCCCCAGGGCAGGGATCTAGGAGCCAGGGGGAGGCGCGCTCAGGCTGCACCTACACCAGCCGATGCTCATCAGAGTAATGGGAAGAGATGCCATTACTGATGCCCCACTGATGCCCCCAGCGGACAGTCTCGGAATTGCCCCTCAGAGCATCCATCTAGGGGAAGGATCCTAATATGGAGCGGATGTGTATTTAACTACACCTGAGAAAGGAAGGGACAGAGGGAGGGAGCGGATGCAGAGGAAGCGAAACAGGAAGGAAAAGAGGGAGGAAAATGTCTATTTGTTCCATTAACCTTTCCTAGTCAACCATATTTCCCCCACTTTCCCCTGGGGAAAGAAGCCACAGCTGAAAAACAAAGAGACCTAAAAATGGTTAATTCTCAGCTTTGAGCTTCCCGCGGCCTTAATGAATTAAGTTTGATTTAAGGATTTTTTTCAAGATTAGTTTTACCTGTACTCGATGTTTGCTTTACATTTTGATTTTAAAGTGTAAGCCTAGCATATGATGCAACTTACACAGCAAAAGGGACTTTGCAGGTGTGATTAAGAGTTTTGAGGTGGCGAGACGATCCTGGATTATTCGGGGGGCAGGGGCAGTGTAATCGCAGGGTTCTTTAAGGGGGAAGCTGGGTCACAGTCAGAGGAGGCGATGTGACAATAGAAGCAAAGGTCAGAGAGAGAGCAAGAGGCAGATGTGAAGATGCTGCGTTGCCAGGCTGAAGATACAGGAAGGGGCCCTCGCCAGCCATGCCGGCTGTCTCTAGAAGCTGGAAAAGGGAAGGAAACAGATTCTCCCTCAGGGCCTCCACAAGGAACACAGCACTGCTGAATTTGATTTTAGGACATCTGACCTCCGGAACTGTAAGAGAGCAGATTTGTGTCGTTTTTTCTTTGGCCGCGCTGTGCAGCATGCGGGATCTTAGTTTCCCAACCATCCGGGGATCGAACCTGCGCCTCCTACACTGGGCACGTGGAACCTTAACCACTGGACCACCAGGGAAGTCCCAAATTTGTGTAGTTTTAAGCCACTCCGTTTGTGGTAATTTGTTACAGCAGCGGCAGGAAACTGACACAAACCTGGACAAGCACATTTCCTCATCTGGAAAGAGAGGGTCACCATTGTCTCTCCCACTGTTCTGAGCATCAGATCCAGTGTTGTAGGTACCATGCTTACAAATTTGCATAATGAATGTTTGATAAACAACACTTACTCTTTCTGACCGCCTAGCTTATCACCTTTACCTGGAAAGCACCTTAGAGAGCATTAAGAAAAATACAATATGGAATTAAACTAACCAGCGAGGTAGCTCTGGTTAGGTAGCTTTTATGTAAGGTCACCACTTTGCATTGAGGCCCAGGGAAGTTAAGCAAGTTGCCCAAGGTCACACAGCCATTTAGTGGGAAACAGAATCCAAATGTTTCGCCCTCGACCCTTAGTTGGACTGGTAACTGACCACACTTACGCTTCTCTTCTAGGGAATCTTTTCCGTATGCAGATGCCTCTGCCCCACCCACAGGACAACCTGATTCAGGCAGGCGGTGCCCAGGAATCTGCATTTCATCCAGCTCCCTTGTTATTTGTATACAGGCTGATACAGTGACCCCACGGTGAGCGATGCTGCCCGCCCGTGTTGCCAAACAGCTGTGAGCTGTCGAATGCTTCCATCTGCTACCACTTCTTTGAGGATACGGGAGGCCACAGAATCCTACCATGTTGTTGACTTTTTATTTTGAAAAATTTCAAACATACAGAAAAAGACTACATCAATGACCACCCACAGAGTCACCACCCAGAATAAAGAGCTGCTAGCGTTGCAGCATCTATGTTACATCCACATATTTTCCTTTTTGGCTGGACCAACTTAACATATGTTACAGACAACATGACATTTTTTAAACTGCACCTAAAAATTGGACATTTTCCTACCATCCACAAGAAATCGTCACACTTAACAAAACATCTTCAACATCTTAAGACGTTCTAATGAAGAAGAATGACTTCAGTCTTCAACATTACCTAATAATAATTTCCCCAATTTCCCCCCAAGTGTCTTTAATAGGTGACTTCTTTTTTTAAATCAGGAAGTGTGCGCTACCAGTTTTGAGGTGACTAGTCTAGACAGAGTTTGAGGATTTTCAGGGTGACTTGCTGATGAGTGTCCCCTAGGTTTCCTGTACCCACGGAAGAGCACGCAGACGAAAGGCTGGTCCCTCTCCCTCCCCATCCCCTCCCCAGCCCGGGCCTGACAACATCGCAGTCCCCCTCCCAGGCTCTCACTCTTTTGAGCTGAGGATTGCCAGTAACAGCATTCCCCTTCCCAAGACCACAGACCCTCTTCTGCGGCCTCTTCCTATACCTACAGCTCTCTCTCCAGGTTCTGGGAACCACTGAGACCTAGATAAGACAAGGGATCCCAGCTCTTTCCAGCCCCAGGGTGCTACCCTGCTCACACCTTGTAAATCTCTCTTTGTAAAAACCCTCTTCAGTTACCCCACTTCGCTGTGCTTTCCCTTTCCCACTGGGACCCTGACTGATGAACTCGTCGGTACCAGAGATGGCCCCAGAGGAAAATAACTCTCATGTGAGGTTCTAGGATGGGATTGCTCACATACTGGAGATGTACAGGGATAACCCCCTTACCAGAGGGAGATAGAACACAGGTAATCTATAAAATACGGTGGCATCAAAGCTGCTCAAATCGTCACCAGCAGTGCATTGGAAGAGTGCAAAAGGAAGGCAAGATGCTGGCAGATGGAGTGCTTGGCTGTGCTGACAATGCTGATTACAGGTCTGTGGTGTGGATGGCTTTTCTGACAGCCCCAGAGACTACACCTACACAAAGAAGGGACAAAGTGAAGGTCCTGAATGCCCAACTCAGAACATGGGTGGAAACCCCCAAATCCTCCATGGTAGCCTTGAGGGAGTTACTGATCTCCTGCTGGGCAGATATGCCCAGGGACTGATTATAAAGGGGACAAGGTGACAGACATACAGAGTCAATTAGATTTTCAACCCCACCAGATTTCTTATGTTTTCCACTGGTTGGAAGGGTGGGACCCTGATTCATTGGTTGGAACGTTGGAGCAGAGACAGATGTGGCTGCCAAGTTGCCTCGGGACCCATCCCACACACTTAGTGTCTCCAGGCCCATAATCAGAGTTGTATCCTAGGATAGCCCAGATGGAGAAGGACAAAGCTGGTACAGGAGGAGAGAGCCTGTAAGCCAAAAGGTTCCCAGGGAAACCAGCAGGAATCATGGCGTGTTCATTGGAGGGAGTTCCAAGGGCATTGGATGGAGATGGACAAAATTTAAAACTGGGTCGGAGAGAATTTGATGATACAGTCATGCTCACTGAAGATTCAGGATTTCATGTGCTGGCGTGAACCCCAGGGAGGGGCATTCAGAGCTATGCTGGACTCAACAGAGGCTGGCAGTGAAGGAGGACTTTTCTAACATTCTGAAGGAGAGGAAATTTGAAGGCTCGGGAAGTTAAGAATGTTGGAGGGGTCTCTTCTGTACAACATCATAGCCACACCTAACCACACTCCCTGGGAGGGCTAGAGGATAACTCCCTTCATGAGGCCAGAAGAATTCCATTGTCAAGTGTTCACAGGCCTCCTTGAAAAGCTCTTCTTGGCTGTTTTCTGTAGGCAGGAAATGATAGTGGGAGAGACGGCAACAGAATTAGGGTCTCTGGTGTTAATGGAAAAAGTGGGATCCCTGCAGAGGAGGGGTCAGGTGTCTCAAAGACACAATGTGCACATTGCAATAACGTAAGACTGGAGCGGTCACTGGACTGTTTGGGCCTCTAGGAATCTGTGGCCCTGGCTACCTGATCATGGGGTCACTATGCCTGCAGTAGATGTACAGGCTATTAAGATGCTGCTTGACATATATAAGCAGAAAAATTCTGGGCCTGGTGGGCAAAATCATAGTAGAGAATCAAAACTTCCCCAGTGTTTGGACCCAAAGGCCCAGAATCCCTTGACTTGGCGGGTGGAGCTGGGGTGGGGGGTGGGGGTAGGGGTCTCTTTGAGCACGTGCCTGCAATGCAGCCATAGGTCTATGAACCTTCCCCCAATCCTCCCCAAAGACACCTGGCTCCATTGAACAGAACAGGAAAAGGAAATCCAGACCTTCCAGGGACTAGTAGATACTGTTTCTAAACTCATGCTAACCACAGGAGACTCAAATTTCCATAGTGGTCCCACAGTGAGAGTACGAGCTCGTGGAAATCAGGTCTGTCTTACAGTGGGTTCAGTAGGACTGAAGCTTATCCTGTTGTTATCTTCCCAGAATACATAATAGTAATAGATACATTAGTAACTCACAGAATCTCACAGTGGCTCCCTGACCCACGGAACGCAGCCCATCATGGCAGGAAGGACCAAGTGGGAAACTGTCTCCTTTCAAGTGGAACTTCCCCCTCCCCCCACTACCAAGATAATGAACCCAAAGAAATATCATAACCCTGGGAGAATGGCACAGATTAGTGTAACCATCAAATACTTAAAAGATCCAGGAGTGGTGATTCTGACCACATTAATATTTAACTCATGTTTGACTGGGGCAGAAACCAGATAGATCATAGAGAATGAGTATAGATGATAGAGAATTTGGTCACGTGCTGATGCCAAGTCCAACAGCAGTTCCAGATGGATATCTTTACTAGGACAAATCAAAAACACCCCCGGCACCTGCTATGAAGCTACAGTCCTAGAGGTAGCTTTTCTTCAATTCCAAGCAGCTAAGCTGATGGCCTTCACATGGCAGGGACAACAGTACACTTTCACCTGAGGCTTTATATCAGGGCTGTATCGACTATCTTTTTCTCTGTTGTACTATAGTCCACGAGAACTTGGTCATCTTGATTCTCAGAGAACATCACTGTATTTAATTCATGACACTGTACAAATTGGACCTGGTGACCAGGAAGTAGCAAATATTTTAGGTGTCTTAGTAAGATACATGCATTTCAGGCAACAGGAGACAAACCCCGTGAAAGTTTAGAGGCATTCCATATTGCAAAGTTTCTAGGCACCCAGGGGTCTGAAAGATGTCAGGAACGAGTGACAAAATGCACTTCCTAATACAAAGAAAGAGATATAGTATTTGATAGACCTGTGGGTTTTGGGGATAACATACACCATACTTGGGTTTGCTGCTCTGACCCATTACAGGGGAAACGACTGAAGTATGGATCTACTGCTTCATGAGCAGAGACTAATGGGTTGGCCAACTAGTCAAGGACTTAGAAAGAATGAGATCGGAAGATTGATCGGAAGAGTATATGAGTAGACTCCCCAAATGGTATTATTCCCTGAGCTGAATAGCCCATCACCTGGTGACAGGTTGATGACACTGAATCCTTTCCATCACCTTGGGGGCAGTGACTTGCCCTTGTACGAATAGATGCATAGTCTACATAAGAGTCCGCTTCCCCGATCATAAGACACTGCCAGCACCATCATTCCCTACAGAATGCCTTATTCATTACCATAGACGTCATGTTGCCTGAGACAAGGAAAAAAATGTTCTTTAAGTGTGAAGAAAGTTCAGCAGAGCGTTTATTCCAATGAAGTAAATCCATGGTTCACCTGTCTGCATCCTGTGTAAAGGTCTTCAGCCCCACACATGTTGAGACACCTTTTCACCAGCTTTTGAATAGATGATCAAGAAGTTGCCCAACAGGGCTCTACTGGTCTCGGCTGGTTCAGACACTAGCTTGCTTGCTGGAGGGGTGCCATGGACTGAATGTGTCTCCCCGAAATTCATATGTTGAAATCCTAACTCCCAACGTGATGATATTTGGAGATGGGGCCTTTAGGAAGTGATTAGGTCATGAGGGTGGTGCCCTCATGAGTGGGATTAGTGACCTTATCAAAAAACTCCTAGGAGCGCGATCCTCTCTTTCCGCCGTATGAGGTTACGACAAAAAGTTGCAGTCAGCAACCTGGAAGAGGCCCTCACCAGAACCTGACCGTGCTGGCACCTTGATCTCAGACTTCCAGCCTCCAGAAGTTTACTGAGAAGTAAATTTACTCCATCTATGGAGTAGATGTTACAGGAGCCCAAACAGACTGGGTCAAGGGTTCTGGAGCACTGGGCTCAGTCACCGAAACATCTTAGGAAGAAGGTCCCGAATGGTGAGCGAACCGGAGTGTGCTGCAAATGAGCTCCGGGAGTGACCCGGGAGAGGACCCCATCCTCCAGGGCAGCTGGAGCAGCCTCACCAGAGGCTCCTGGGCAGGCGGCCAGGGGGAGCGGGGTCCAATGGCATGCTGCATGGTCGTGCAGGCACACACACAAGAGCAACGCCCCGCACCCGTGGCTCCACCACCTGGCCCTGGACTTGGGCAGCAGGCCACGAAGTCTGCAGCTGCTGCTCATGGACAAGGGGTCCGTGAGCTGCTGGAGGACCCTGTGTTCCATGTGCCTGGAGAAGGACCGTGGGGGTAGGCAGGGGCTCCGGGCAGGCTCAGCTCAACCTCCAGCTTCACTTACATTGGACAGTTCTGTTGCGATTCTGGGTTACATACCTTTGAGTCATGTCTAAGCTAACTGATGAAGCATCACTCTAACAAGTCATGTTCACTCTGCAAATTAGAACTGCTTTATTCTAAAATAGTATCAGGACTTCCTGGTGGCACAGTGGTTAAGAAACCACCTGCCAATGCAGGGGACACAGGTTCGAACCCTGGTCCGGGAAGATCCCACATGCCGTGGAGCAACTAAGCCCGTGCACCACAACTACTGAGCTCGTGTGCCACAACTACTGAAGCCTGTGCGCCAAGAGCCTGTGCTCCGCAACAAGAGAAGCCACCGCAATGAAAAGCCCACATACCGCCATGAAGACCCAATGCAGCCAAAAATAATTAATTAATTTTAAAATTTAAATTTAAAAAATAAAATGGTTAATGGGAAATAAATTAGCTTGGATTTGAAATTCTACTCACATCATCACCTACACAAAAGTCAACATTATATGTGGCATGAAAAAGGAGGCGTTATTCGATTCCTTAAAGATAAATCCATATAATAGAAATACATATGTTACATACATTTACTAAATATATTTAAATATAAATATACACGTAAATGTAACTGTTGTAAATATCTGAATGTAAAACATTCAGTGTAAACATTGTATTACGTTTTGTAATACATATACGTTTTGTAATACATATGTTACAAATATTTACTAAATACATTTAAATATAAATATACACATAAATGTAACTGTTGTAAATATCTGAATGGTGTAAAACACTGTATTGCGTTTTGTGACCCACCACTACAAAAATATCTCCTCTATGTGCCCAGTTTGCAATGTAAGTAGTAGTATTTTCTGTGGTGCCGTGTTGTGGGAAAGGTTGGGAAGCTTTGCCCTCAAGTACTGGGGACCCTCATTTCCCTGCCTCGACCTCTGCCATGCCTACAGTGTATTAGACAGACCACAACTAGGGACTAAACGCTGAATGGAACCACTGAACTAAGGGTCTCTCTAAACGTAGCCTCAGCTCTCTACAATCATTTCCTTCATAGTAGCAGAAATAATTCCCCATAAGGCTAAAACCCCCTTCTGTGTTTTTTATATGGTAACACATACACATACACACACACACACACACACACACACACACGCAATGTCTTCTGAGAGTACCCTGACATAAAAGTATGACCTGGGAGGAGATGGTTGATTTGAGGAAAAAGAGGGATAAAATAACCAATAAATGGTTAAAGTAAAATTTTAACTTAGAATTCTGGCCTGTCACAGGGACTAACTTAGAACTCTGGTGTGTCACAGGGACTAATTTAGTTAGCTGCAGCCAACACTGACAGGTCTGAGGCTAAAATGCTTTGGTCCTCAGGTCCCTAGATCCTCCTAGGCCTACAAATGAAAAGGGTGAGTTTAATAAAAGAGTGGAAACGAAGGGCACCATGAATGGACCAGACACAGAACTGCGCACACACTGACGGCATTTTATAAAGAATGAAAACAGGCTAAATTAATCTATGGCATTATCAATCAGCAGACTGGTTAACACAGGCGGACTGGGGGTAAAGGTGGTAAGAGACCACAGGAAGGGCTTCTGGGCTGTTGACAACGTAATGTCGCTTAATCTGAATGTTGGTTACATGGGCTCTTCTGTGTCTGTGAAAATTTTTTAAGTTGTACACTTATATGAGCACTTTTGCATGCGTTTATTCTGCTTCAGTGAAAATATTTTAAATAAAATGGCAGAGAGATCATACAAACACAAAAATCCTTGCTAGTTAGGCACAGGTATAGAAGAGAGAAAACAAACCCAAAAATCCAGGGGCCCCCGTGGACCACCAGCTGCACGTGAAGTAACGAGTGTTACTAGACGCAAAGAAAGCAAGCTAGCCTGATACCTGGGCTATGATAAAGGACGCGTGTATGACTTACAGAGGCTTGAAAGTGACTCTTCTATGATTTGATGTAGCTCCTTGAGCCCTGACCAGAATAATGGGGAATTTTGCTGAACATCCTTTGAAAAGGACATTGAGAACCAGAAGGGATTCAGGGAAGAGCAATAGAGATGATTAAAGATATGAGCAATAGACCCTCAAAAAACGGTTAAAAGTAATGCGTTTTTTTAAAAATGTGTGCCAGT
Organism: Aethalodelphis obliquidens; assembly: GCF_003676395.1. NCBI lineage: Eukaryota > Metazoa > Chordata > Mammalia > Artiodactyla > Delphinidae > Aethalodelphis > Aethalodelphis obliquidens. The sequence continues at coordinate 23,749,592 of NW_020837967.1, read as the reverse complement.
CCTCTTACCTTGATAAATGTTGAGATGGCTCCCCTACCCTTTCCTCTAATCCTCTCGTCCTCTCCCTTTTTCCTATCGGCAGGAGGACTTGGAAGCGCCCAAAAAGTCAGCTGATGTTAATTTACTGAGCAGATACGTCAATATCCTCCTGAAAGAATAAAAAGATGTTCAGTCATTAAAAGCCCGAGCCAGAATAATTGGGATGGCTCAGCTTAAGGAAGAGGAGATTTGATTGGCCTTAAAACAGCTGAAGATTTCTGAGAAGGGAGCTTATCGGTCATTGTTCACCTCAGAAGACAAAATGAAAGTGAACGATCTTAAGGCGCAGATTGCAGCAGGACACCAGAAACAAACGCATGAGTCGCCAGGCCTGGGGACCCTCAGGAGGAAGAGCAGCTGCTCCGACCAGGCGAGCTTCCTTGTAACATCATAATGTTTATTACCTCCTGAGCAATGAGTTTGATTTTATTTAGAACGGGGACAATAGCTTACATCTGTAAAGGCTTAGAGTCCTTCAGAGACACCTTTGTGCCCCTGTGACTCAACTGAGAACCTGCTTTTGCATTGATGCTGCCAGAGGGAACGCTGTCCTGCAAAGAGGCCCCGAGGCAGCCGGTGGGCTGGAGGCTGGGAGCCGGCCTGCCGGGTGGGGGGGATGCAGGCTGTCGCCTGTCACCATGGCGACCTCGCGGCCCGCAGCTGCTGCGGTGCCCACCCTCGGGAAGGTGTCTGAAGGGCTCCTGAGGCAGGTCGGGCCAGGGCGGTCCCAGCAGAGGCCTGGCCACTTGCTCAGCCTCTCCTGCGGCTCCCGGCAGGCTTCAGGGGCCGATTCAGAGCCGGCTGTGTCAGACCAGCCTGAGAAATGCCCCCTGGCACCCACGCGCTGCCTCCTCTGCATCGCATTGTCCTGGGAAAGTCTGAGGCCTGCGGGGGAGACCACGGTTGGAGGGCGTTTCTCCAAGTGAAAAGGGAATGACGTGGCTTCCTAGGTTTAGGCCAAGACTTAATGCCCTCGTCCACCTGGTATTTAGCGCACGTCGGAGCTGCTGCTGGCGGGGGGCCTTCCGGACCCCCTCCGGGCCTGAATCCTGAAGAAAGCAGCTGCCCTTCGTCCCCACCACCTGCTGCCCCGCAAGCAGCCCCTCATCCCTGATGCCTCCACCCCGCGGCCCCTGCCCAGCACCTGCCGCCTGGCACCCACGAGGCAGGGCCAGGCCCGCGCCCGAGGGAGCCAACAGCTGGCAGGCCGGCCCTCAGGCCGGCGCCTGCCCCGCTGGGCTGCGGGGAGCGGGGAGGCCGGCAGGGGGGCTTTGATGGGGGGCCTCTCCGGCGAGACATCTGCTCCCCTGGCCCCGGGCTCTGGAGGGCGGACGCAGGAGCTCCGAGCGGGCCCACCCCGCAGCTGTGCCCAGCCCGCCCCGCTCTTGCCTGTCTCCCCTCCCCTCCCCCTCAGCTGGCGTCTGGGGAAGGAGAAGCATACAGACAAAGCTGTCTGCTGGCGGCCGTCCAGGCTGCCCGGTCCCCTGCCCCCCTCCGCCTCGGGCCTCTCCCTGACAGTGCAGCTCTGGGCCCCGGCCAGGGCCAGGGTGGGGGGGTTGGGGGCAGGGTCCCATCCAGCCTGGTCTGACGCAGGGATGGGGGCTTTGCGGGGCTGGAGACGCAAGCGGCAGATGAGCGAGGGCCCCCCCACGTCACCAGCCTGGAGCCTCCCCGGCGGCTGGTGAAGAAGCAGCCCCGGAGCCCGGCAGCTCTTCTCCTGCCCTTGGCCGAAGAGCCTGGACCAAATGGGGAAGCAGGGGGCGGGGATTCGGCCCTGGGATGGGGAATTGGCTTTTGGAGGAAACCAACGTCAAGGGTCCAGACCCGATTCTATGATCCTGGCTGGGAGAGCGTAAGAGTCTGTCATCGCCCCCTGATTAGCACAAGGGTGTGAAAGCCAACAGGCAAGCAGGTCTGCCCTTGGCCTGGCCAGAGAGAGCGATTTATAAACTGAGGGGCCCGGACTTTTCTGTGGCCCAAGACTCTTGGGCAACCTGGGCTTTGCGTCTCTCCAGGCAACTGCTGACGGCGTGGCGCCAAACGTGACCTCCAGGCCCTGTCACTGCGGGAACCTCTTCCCCAGTGACTAGTGGGGCCCTTGTCTAGGAGAAAGCCCTGTCCTGAGGGCCCGGGCCATCAAGGACGTGCCTCTGGGGAAGTCCCCGAGTCAGGGTGCGACAGTAGAGATGGTCACGCTGCCCTCACGAGCCCTGCAGGCTGGTGGCTTGGGACCACGTCTGCCCACTTGCTGCCGGTTTCTGGGTTTTGCAGATCATGCCCCCACCTTCCTTCCCACCCCCAGTGACTCAGAGATGTGTCGGGAGAACTCCTAGGCAGAGGAGCTTGTCAACCAGGGGACCACAGGGTGGGGAGCCCTATGGCACCAGTCCTGGTCACTCCCCCACTGGCCACCTGCTGCCTGCAGCACCTCCAGCTGGCCTCCAAGAAGCCCAGCCCCAGCCACGGGCAGCTGGGCAGCCTGGGAATCCTGGGAACCACACGGAGCTTCCCTCTGCACGGCTCGGGTTCCAGGGAACACAGCGCAGACTAGGACATCGCAAGAGCCAGTGTGTGCGCACGTGTGTGTCCGCACGTGCACACGCGCACACACACACACACACACAGCTGGGGAAGGCATCACTCCCTGCCCAGCTCCTTCCCTATCCCCTGACTCCCCCCTCCTCCCCGTCTGCTGCCCTGTGTGCGCTGCCATTACTGAGGACCTTGATGCTCGCATCTCAGCACTCTGCTCACTACGCTGCCATGTCCTCGTCCATTTGCTTGACGGTTTCCGTTTCTAGTTCCGAGGACAGCAGCAGCGGCAGCGCTTGTTTGAGGCCTAGGACAGCACGTGCTCAGTGCCCGTGGAGTGAACGAGTCCTCCAGGTGGCTCACTGATCCCCAGCTTGGCTATGCGCCCCCCGAGGCCCTGCCCCGCGGCCCAGCCCAACGTGAGCCAACCTGGTCTCCTCCGCTCTTCAGCTGTCTCGGTATCCCCGCCACGGCAAATGGAACATGTCTTTTTAACGAACGAGACAAGCCCTGTGCTTTTAATAGGGGCAAAAAGGGAAAAACACTTAGCTACAGACACAGAACGGGCTTAATTCTCCCACGAGTTCCTTTAGAGACAAGAGCGTGAGAGGTGATCAAAGCAAAAGGGAAATGGAATCCCGTGGGCCCCTTGCAGCTCTCAGCTGTCCTCAGACATTGCACCCAAGTCCCTGGAAGCCAAGGATAAGGACGCAGAAGGCATAGCAGGAGCCCAGTGGACCCGTGGAAAGAATAGTATTCTGGGCGCCAATCGTGGTGTCCTCGGATCCACCATTTAACTTCTCTGAACTTCTGTTTCCCTGCAAAATAAAGATAAACGTGCCCTGCCTGCTCACAGCATGGTTGTGAAGGGCAAATGGGACAGGAACCAGGAGAGGGTTCCAGCAAGCCCAGGGCTCCCTTCCAATCAAAGGTGGGCCCTCAGAGGCCGGGGCACAGGAGAGGCCGGGTGGGCCCCGGGACAAGTCTGGGAGGGAGTGTGACGTTGCCCCACCTCTTCGCCAGGTGCTCTTGCCACAGGCTGAAGTGTCCCTCCAAAGTTCGTAGCTTGAAGTCCTACCCCCCAGCCCCTCAGAATGTGACTGTATTTGGAGACAGGGTCTTTAAAGAGGTGATCAAGTTAAAACACGGTCATGAGGGTGGGCCCTAATCCAATACGACAGTGTCCTTATAAGAAGAGGAGATGGGGCCTCCCTGGTGGCGCAGTGGCTGAGGGTCCGCCTGCTGATGCAGGGGACGCGGGTTCGTGCCCCGGTCCAGGAGGATCCCACATGCCGCGGAGCAGCTGGGCCCGTGAGCCATGGCCGCTGAGCCTGCGCGTCCGGAGCCTGTGCTCCACAACGGGAGAGGCCACAACCGTGAGAGGCCCGCGTACCACAAAAAAAAAAAAAAAAAAGAAGAGGAGATTGGGACACAGATGCTCACAGAGGGACGACCACGTGAAAGGCTCAGCAGAAGCAGGCCGTTTACAAACAAAGGAGCGAGGCCTCAGAAGAAAGCTACCCTGTCAACACCTCCATCTCTGACTTCCAGCCTCTAGAACTGTGAGGAAATAGATTTCTGTGCTTAAGCCCCCCGCCGGTGCTACTACGTAACAGCCACCCTGGCGAACGCATACAGCCCCTTCTGCCCCACTGGTGCTGTCCCACAGAAGCGCTCCCCCAGCCAGCTCTGCTAAGTGCTCACGACACCTGGTCACAGAGCCCTCCTGTCTGTCTGGCCAGGACACTCTGAGTCAAAGGCCGCTTCAGGGGTGATTTCTGTCCCGCTGCTAAGACGTTTGGGAGAGTGTGTCCTCTGTTTCTCAGACATGGTGCTCCAGGGGGTCCCAAAGGTGTGCCCTGTGTAGCTGTCAGCATCACCTGCAGGGGGGTGGGGGGCTGATCAAAATGCAGACTCCTAAAACGAAACACAGAGCTACCATACAATCCTACAATCCCACTCCTGGGCATACATCTGGAGAAACCCATAATTCGAAAAGATACATGCACCCCACTGTTCACTGCAGCTGTATATACGATAGCCAAGACACGGAAGCAACCTAAATGCCCATCGACAGATGAACGGATAAAGGAGATGTTGTTTATATATACATATATATAATGGAATATTACTCAGCCATAAAAAAAGACAGACATAGGGCTTCCCTGGTGGCGCAGTGGTTGGGAGTCCGCCTGCTGATGCAGGGGACACGGGTTCGTGCCCCGGTCCGGGAAGATCCCACATGCCGCGGAGCGGCTGGGCCCGTGAGCCATGGCCACTGAGCCTGCGCGTCCGGAGCCTGTGCTCCACGACGGGAGAGGCCACAGCAGTGAGAGGCCCGCGTACCGCAAAAAAA
>NW_020837967.1:23671735-23744565 GCF_003676395.1 Aethalodelphis obliquidens | reverse complement strand
AAAAAAAAAAAAAAAAAAAAAAGACTGACATAACGCCATTTGCAGCAACATGGATGGACCTAGAGATGATCATACTAAGTGAAGTAAGCCAGACAAAGACAAATGTCATATCATATCGCTTATACATGGAAGCTAAAATAAATGATACAAACGAACTTATTTACAAAACAGAGATAGAGTCACATAGAAAAGAAACTTATGCTTACCAAAGGGGAAAGGGTAGGAGGGATAAATCAGGAGTTTGGGATTAAAATATACACTCTACTATATATAAAATAAATAACCAACAGCTCCTCCAAGGGCAGAGTGCATTGACACAAAACGCCCCCCAACCCTGGGGAAATCCTCTGAAACCCCTTTGTGACGTCCGATGGGCCCTTGCTGCTCTTTCCAGCCTTCAGTGGCGCCCCATTAAAACTGATCTCTGCCCCGAGTCACAAATCACAAGATGTTGGAGCTGGAAGGCACCGAGAGGGTCACGGATCCAAGCCCCTCCAACCACCTGCAAGAGACCAGTCTCCAGGCGGGCAGCCGCGCCCGGACCGTGACCCATTGAGCCAGAGGCAGGTCTCCAGATGCCCCGCTGGGTCCTCGCCTTCTCCAGGGAGCTCTTGAGCACCGTTCGGGCTTCTGCATGTGACCCTGAAGGGCTCCGCTGGGGCCCCCCGGCCCCCTAAACGCCAGGCACGTCACAGGCAGCATCTCATTTAATCCACAGGGTGACCCTGTCTCCTTAGACCTCGTTTTCCACATTTTATGTTACACAGACCTGCCCAACATCCCACAGACCCTAAAGCTGGAGCCAGGGCTCACCCCAGTCTGTCTGCCTCCAAGCCCCAGGTGGCCCATCATCTGGGGACAAGAAGCCTGTACGGTTTAAACGGCGGCCAAGAGCTGGACAGGAGCACCAGGGACGCCACGCGTCCGCTCTGTGGCCACAGCCCGGCCGGGTCAGGAGCCCTTCCTGCCCCGCCGCACGGCCTCTGGCTTTGCCGGCTCTCTGTGCCGGGCCCACAGGTCCCTCCTGGCAGCTCTCCGGGGACACCTGATGGGCTGGGCAGGCAGCGGTACCTGCGCCAGGACCCCCGGCAGCCCCGCCAGAGGAGAAGGCAGTGCCCGCCCGGATGATGCCGCCGGGCGTCTGGGCCGGCCCGAGAGAACCCTCGCCTTCCTCTCAGCCTGTTTCTCCGCCCACACCCTTACCTCGTTCTCTTCCTGGACTTAGGCGAGGCCTTCCTGCGGGGGGGGCTCCCTAAGCTGACTGGATGCCAGGGTCCACTCACAATCACCTGCGACCCCGGTACTTAATGAAGGAGAGGGGTGCGAGGCGTGCAGGGCATGCGCCCCGCGTGAGCTGTCAAGTGATGGACGGCATCCTTAGAGCAGGTGTCACGGAGGCCCTTCCACCCACAGCCTACAAGCAAAATGAGGATGAAGGTGAAAACACACTCGATCCTCTCCATCGCCAAAAACAGCGAAAAGCTCTGTGCCCTCTGACGTTAGCTCAGCGCCCAGCCTTCTCACGGAGAGCACTTGCTTCTCAGGTGGTGAATGGTCTCCGACCCTGTTTTAAACTCTGCACGATTTGGCTACAGGGTTTCCTTGGGAGGCCGGCTACAAATGCTGCCCGAAAGTACGAGGACCCCGGGGGAGAAGGCCCTCCTCCTCCCGCCGTGGGGGGGCCTGCCCCCAGCCTGAGGGCCTGGTTCCCCGCGGCAGCAGGTGAGCGGCAGGTCCGCGAGCCCGAGGGGCCGTCCCAGGGCCGTCTGGGTGGGCGCCAGCGCAGGGGAGAGACAACAGGGAACCAGCGCTGGGGCCTTTTTCTTTCCTGAAATGATCATCACTTGCAAGCTAATTGCAATTTCTGGCCCTGCCTGGGTCTGACTCAGCCTTAGTGGCGGAGCCTGCTGGCCCATCACTCCTGGCATGCTCTCCCTCCAACTCCTTTTCCTCGGCCAGACGCGGCCGGTCAGAAACTGACAGGGAAGAACTCAGCTCTCCAAATTCTTCTGGTGTCTTGTCCAGAGTTACTGTGGAGCTTGGGACAAACCCCAAACAGGTCTTAGCAGTTAGGGATGCTAACCTGTGCTGACACCGCTCTCGACTTTCCCACCTCACCTTCACACCCCGTTCACTGACACCAAACGGTCCCCTCTCTCCTCGACCCCTCCCACGCTGCCCCACAAACCCAGGACCACACGAAGGGCAGGGGCAGCCCCTGTGGGAACAGGAGGCCCTCCGCCAGGACTGGACCAGCCCTCCCATTTGAAAGGCCCTTTCTTCCAGTACTTAATGAGGCAAAGGCCGTTAAGGGCGGGACTGACCAGATGCGGATGGAGAAGGGGGAGTTTGCGGGGTGGAGAGGAATCAGATGAGGAAAGGAAGGGATTCCGGGAGGGGCTGAGTCTGGACGTGGGACAACACAGCACATCTGCTTGGTTTCATTAGAGCCTCAGGTGGTAGAGGCAGCTCTTAGTGTTCTTAGTACTTGAGGGCAAAACCGGGCATCAGCTTAGGTTTTCGAGCACAGAAGTAATGATGAAAGCACATTTTTTCCCAGGGTGGGACCGAGAGGAGGTTCAAGGCCCTGAAAGGCTCACACACCTTGTTCCTGGCCTTCCAGCTCCGTGAAATTTGAAACTGCAAAATTGATGTATGTCAAACGGGTCCATTTTCTACTTGGTGCAATTCATAAGTTAGACTGTGTCATGAGAGCTTGTGGAAAAAATGGAATTCTCTAAAAATCTGAGGGAAAACAAACTCTGAATGCAAAGGATGCAGACCAACTCCCTTCACATCAGTGCTCACTCAGGATGCAAGACAGGTCCTAGATGACAGGAGACTGACGTCTACACTCTACTTACAGGTTCGTTTTTATTTTCAGTTTTTTATTCTCTCAGTGGCCGGAAGATAGGAGGGAAACTCTCCTTAAGTACTGACTGCCAGGTTTTGTCCCGAGAACAAGAGCTGTGAAGCCACGTTCTTGAGGAATGTTCATTGCCTTGACCTTTAGCATCCTGGTGGTCTGACGACGCGGCCCTCGCCCTGGGGGTCAGCAGGGTGATAAATACCCAAGACTGCCTCAGTCCGGGCGCGGTGCGGGGTTCAAGTCCCTCCAGCGGGACAGTAAGCGCCCACCTGCGCGCGGGAGGGTGGGCGTGGCAGCACAGGTGGAGGCAGTGGGGGCGGGGCTCGAGGTGAGGCCCCACCCCGCATCCCTAGCAGGCGTCCCGGTGGGCGACCACGGCCTTCGCACGGGGAGCGGTGGTGTTTCTGCTCCATCAGGGATCACCCGAGGCGCCGCAGGGCTCTCCCACCAGGCCCGTGGTGGGAGAGCCCTGCGAGGAAGCAGCCTCCCTTCGAGCCACAACCATCAGAGTCCCGTCGGGAAGCCCTGCACGTGATGCAGATGCGCTCGCACAGACTCGAGGACGGAGCCGTGAAATTAAAACCACTGCAGAGTCCGGGCGGCGTTGAGGAGCTCTCAACCTCCTGCAAGCGGCCCGGCACCGGGGCGGAGACTGAACCGGCGTCCACAGCGCGGCGCCGCGGGAGCGATAACCACGGCGACCGCGCGCGCGCCCCGCCCCGGGAAGCCCCGCCCCGGGAAGCCCCGCCCCCCTGCGCTCCCCACTGGCCGCCCGCCCCGGCGCTCCCCGAAGCCACCAATCACCGGCCGCGTCTCCCTACAAAGAGTGGAGAGACCCCTCAGGCCAGAAACCGCGCTCTGTACACGAAACCTAGGCTGATGGCTTAATTGAGGTCAACGTAAACTTCAATTGGAGAAGCAAAAAGCAAGCAAGATTATCTAATCGCCCATACATAAGGGAGCAATCTGAGAGTCCGAGCAGCTCCTAGTAACCGGCCCTGGAAAGGTGTCTGTGCGAAGAGCCAACAGACTGTGCTGATCCTGGACGTCTGTCTCTCTAGACGGGAGTTCAGGCTCCATCACTACCTGATTCCGTGTCACTTCCCATCCGGGGGTCTCTGATTCCTCAGCTTAGAGAGAAGGACTGCATGGTCTGTCAGGACCCTTCCAACTCCAGATTTCTCTGAGCTGCAGAGTCTGAGTTACACCCCCCGCCCCTGGGGGGGAGCCAATGATGCTTAGCGTTCAGACTTGAACAGGAAAGCACTGAATGGGAGCCTGATTTAATTTTGCTTTTTTTTCTTTGCTTCTGTCTGCAGGAAAAGAAATAGCTGTCTCATTCCCCTTTGCCAGAGGAAAAAAAATCGATAGGTGTTTAATCTGCAAGGGAGATTAATTTCCCATCTAAGCCGAGGAGATCCGGGACTGCTCTGGGCTGAGGACTGATAGAAGTGTCAGATGCCAGAGCCGACAGCGGCCGTAAACAACCCCGTCCAGCCCCCTGGCTTTACAGATGAGGAGAGTGCGGCCCGGAGATGCTAGGGCACTTGTGCAAGGCCGCCCAGCTGTCCGGGCCAGGTGGAAATCAGTGTCCTTTCTGCCACACCATCGTGGACAGCTCTGGCCGCTTGCTTAACTCGGGGACCCCCCTTTGCTGTGCCTCCCCTCGTCTTCCTCCTCTTCCTTGCACACTGTCCAGTAATAACTGGCAACATACAGTCCAGCCCTGGAACCTCAGAGGCCAGGACCAAGCTGAGATTCTGGTGCATTCCTTTTCAAAAGAAGGAAGAGGCTGCCTTTAACTTGGCCAGACTTGCAGCTGCTTTCACAAACTCTCGAAGCCTTTAAAGAGCAGAGTGATGGAGCTCAGCAGTATAGCAGATCCTCTCGTTTCCCAAATCCACAAAACACAATCCACTGGGTTTGGCACCTGCAAAGTCTTGCCGCCATCCCAGGATACACTCCCTTATTTTACTAAACCCACCTCATTCCCTGTCGTCTCGGACAACCTCCTCTACCCCAGCAACAGGTGTTTCTTGAACTCCAGTACAATCTCAGCACTCATGAGACAAGGGGAGAATCTCAGAAGCCTCCAGGTCTATTCTTGCCCCGCTGCCTCTGCCCACCTTCTGACCCGGGCTGCAGCCTCTTCCCTTCCCATCACATGCGCCAATTCAAAATGCTTCCCAGGCTTCCCGTGGTTTCTCCTAGTTTTCTGGTTAATTCCTGGAATCCAGCTTCTCCAGGAAGCTGGTGCCTCCTTGGTTTGTCCAGGGCTGCTCTGAGACAGCCACACAGCAGTCAGCCAGACTGGTTCACCATCTGCATAAAAGCTGCAAGGTGATGGTGATGTCTAGCCAAAAGGAGGAGGCGGGGTAGGAGGAACGGAAGAAGAACAAAAGGCAAAGGGCTAAACTGCATCCCTTTCGAAAAGAAGCTGAAAGAGAATAGATATTATGTATATATATCACTTTGCTGTACACCTGAAACTAACACAACATTGTAAACCAGCTAGACTCCAGGATAAAATAAAAATGAAAAATAAAATAAGATGCATCCCTTTCCACCCTACAAAGTCCAAAATCTTTTACCACCCGGTTCAAAGCAGAGCCGACCCTGTCACTAACGGGCACTGCGCGTTCATTTAAACAACACTTCGAGCACCTGCTCTGTGCCGGCCCTGGTACACTGGCGAAGGAGATAGGCAAGGCCAGGCCTCACGGAGCGCGCAGGCTTGGGCTCCCGGCACAGGACAGCGTGAAGGGTTCAGGCTGGATGGTGCAGGAGCAGAGAGAGAGGCATGGCTGAAGCCAAGTGCGCAGAGCAAGCAGGGCAAGATCCCCCAGAGCCTCGTACTCGGAGGAGTTGGAATTTTAAGTACAATGAATTCTTTATTTTTTAAATTTTTATTATTTATTTTTGGCCGCACCTCGAGGCATGCAAGACTTCCTGACCAGGGATCAAACCCACGCCCCCTGCAGTGGAAGCGCAGAGTCTTAACCACTGGACCGCCGGGAGCCTTTGCGGGGGTTTCAGCAGCAGAGAGGCATGACCTGATTTACATTTGTAAACCCCGCGCTGGCTGCCCTGGGGCTCCTGTAGCATTTTCCAGAGAGGAATCTTCTTGGCACGAGAAGAACTCCGTGCAGCGGCCTGAGTAGACATCCCCTCCCGCACTTTAATCTGCCCCAGGAGGGGACGGTTATCCCACCCAGTCTCGCTTGGGGTGTTGCTCTGGGGCCTCCAGGTCTGTAAATCAACCTCTTATGCGAAGCTATGAACTAGATTCTGCCCAAAGTCCTGCCCGCCTGTGAGGTCCTGTGAGCAGTGAGTGGATTGGAGCCCTCTGCTTTAAACCACCGTCATGTTTGCTGAATGAACCAATGAAAAAGCAAGTAGATGGCTGGCTGGCAGAAACGTGTGTGTGTGTGTGTGTGTGTGTGTGTGTGTGTGTGTGTGTGTGTGGTGTGTGAGAGAGAGAGAGAGAGAGAGAGAGAGAGAGAGAGAGAGAGAGTGCGTGTGAAGGGAGAGAGAGAGAGAGAGAATGAGGGCGCGCTGGAGGTAGCTAGGGAAGGGTCCCCGTGGAGGAGGGATGGGTCAAGAGCCCCAGCGGAGAGATTGATCTCACCTCTTAAGCGCCGCCTGCTTATTCTGGGACGACGCTCAGTCCGCCTTCCAGGCTCTTTGGCTGCCTGGAGACAGGCTACGTAAATGGCCCGAAGCAAGCGTCAAAATCTCCCCAGGTGCTTTGCGCCCAGTGGGCAGATAAATCGCCTTCTCTTCAGACCCCACAACTGCATCCACCCCGCTCTGGGAGCCCAGGCTTTTCCCACATCCCTAGATGTCCCCTCTAGCCGCAGCGGGGTTAGGAGAGCCCAGGAAGGAAGAAGGGGGTGTGGCTGCAGAGACCCCAGGTCAGGGCTCCCCGTGAGGCCAGAGACAAGGCGGAAGCAGAATCCACCCCCATCCCAATCTCAGGGCTGGCCCTCGGATCCCCAAGCACCCTCCCTGCACACAGGTGGGTGCCAGAGTGCTGAGGGTCGGTGCCAAAGGCTCCCTGACCGCGCCATCGTCCCCCACGGCCCAGGCTGCCCCTGCGCAGGGGATCCAGGCCACCAGGCGCCTGCCCTGGGTGAGGCTGACACCTTCCACCAGGAGCCGCTTTCAATACGTTGGTCGGAATCCTGCGTCGGACCGGCTGTTCCTTCGTGGGGTCTGGGCCTCCAGAGGGAGAAACGAGCTTGACGTGGAGCAATGTGCCGACTTAGGCTACCCAGAAACGGAGAAGAAAATGCCAGCACTTTGCCGGGAGGCCACCCTGCTTGCGAAATCGGCCTTTTTGGTTTCTGGTGGGAAGTCCCACTCTGCTCTGTTGGCAAAAAGACAGGGAGAGGGAGAGAGGGAGAGGGAGGGAGGGAGGGAGGCAGACAGACAGACAGCCAGGGCCCCACGTCCTCGGCAAGGTTGCTTTTGTTCTCCTGTGAGGGAGAAATGCTTTCCACATGGTCTGAGTGCAGGAGGCTTCTTTCCCCCTGCGTTTGATCCCTGGACACCGCAGCGTGTAAACAGTCATCATCCCACAGACAGTTCCCAGAAACAGAACCTCACTGGCTGACCCCACTCCTGCCTCTGAGGGAGGTGACTGCATCCCCGCACCAGCCGGCACCCGCCCCCCTGACCACCTGGAGCTGGACCGCTAAGTCCCCAGGAAGCTCATCCTGGCAGAGAGGAAGGGCCTGAGGCAAACGCTGCTCTCGGTGGCCGTTGTCCGAGGTCACCCAGGCTCCCTGCCCAGAACTGCCTTCTCTGGGGCCCCTGGGCTCCACGACTGCCTGAGACAGACCACCGTCCTCTCCTCCACCAGGGAGATAAGATCCCATGAAGACAAACCCAGGGCTGGGGAGAAACACTCTCACGGATGCCTGTGGGCACATCAGATACTGTGGATTTCCTCCGTCTCTGCAGGCAATTTGTAATAAATAAATAAATATAAAATACTCCCTGAAAATGGATAGGATCTCTGAATAAGCACTTCCAGTTCTAGGAATCCATCCCCAGAAAAATAAGCCAGGAATGTGGCAAACAGAAAAAGTGGGAAACAACCTACGTGCCCAATCAGAGAGGATTGAATGGTCTCTTCTACTTTGAGTCAACAGTTACAGACCCCTAGCAAACCTAATTTTTGAGAGCACATCCTGATAAATAAATGTGTATTTATTTATAATAAGTTGTGTATGGGTACTGTGGTACTACAAATGTTATGTGCATTTAAAAACATACAATATGGGCATTTTAAGCAATATTTTAATTTTTATTTTATTCATTAATACCACAGCAATGTTTAGGCTTTGAGAGAGCAAGTGATTTTGGACATGCTCAATCGTCGTAATTACCACTTTGTCATGCAACTGTTGAAAGTTCAATATATTTCTCTGCTTGGTTATAAAGCTGCCATGATTGACAATAATCTTTTATGAAGGCAGATACAAATAGGAGGAAGGCATACTTGGGCACACGATAAATCAAGTTAATTTTTCGTTCTCATCTACTAAGCATACAGAGATTTGTTCTGGAATGGGGCTAAGTAAATTTTCCATTTCTATGATGTCAATTAATCCATCCTACATTTTTTTAATACTTTTAACAGATGCATCCAAAACACGAAAACTTTCATGGGAAAATCTTTCAACAAGTTAGAAATTTCTGTTTCCACATTTTAAACTGAGCAAATATGAGAGTATTTATATATAACTGCATTTTTTCCAGCAATAAAATCGCATAACATTGGAAATCAAAATGCACTCACTACTTCTCTCAAAAAGCATTATTTTCTTTTTCATTGTTAAAATGTCACCATAACTTGAAGGGACAGATCCCATGTGTTTGTCTTGAAACTTAAATGACATAATATGAGAAGCCACCCAGTTCCTGTATTTATTAGCTCTTTTAAGTAATTTGCTACATGATACACATCCAAACTTTGTGTACATAAAAGACGTTTTTGCTCACTCCCTATGTCCTTAAAAAAATATTACAAAGATTCTACTATATGTTTAAAGCTTCATTTTCTAAATGGAGCCACGTGACTGATATTCAGCGTAGAACGTTGCACTCGAGTTTCAAATCCCTTTTGCTATGGTAGTTTGTTTGTAAATAAATTTCAAGCATGGTGCAGATTATCATCTGATATTAGTGGAGCACTTACTATGGGTCAGGCATAGTTTAAGCGCTTTAGATATATTAACTCACTTAACTTTTGCAACTACCCCTCGTGTAGATATAATTATTATCCCCATTTTACAGGTAAGGAACCTGAGGCCCAGAGAGGTCAAGTAACTTGCTGTCTCACAGCGAGAAAGCAGCAGCCCTGGAATTTGAACCATGACAGTCCAGGTCCAAGGACAGTACTGTTCCCCACTTGCTAGACTACTATCTATGTGTCTACGTCTATCTGTTGAAGTTCAAGAACCTTGTGGTTCAAGCGGGCACTCTAGGACTTCCCTGGTGGTGCAGTGGTTAAGAATCCACCTGCCAATGCAGGGGACATGGGTTCGAGCCCTGGTCCAGGAAGATCCCACGTGCCGTGGAGCAACAAAGCCCGTGCGCCACAACTACTGAGCCTGCACTCTAAAGCCTGCGAGACACAACTACTGAGCCTGCCTGCCACAACTACTGAAGCCCATGTGCCTAGAGCCCGTGCTCCGCAACAAGAGAAGCCACCCCAACGAGAAGCCCATGCACCGCAACAAAGAGTAGCCCCCGCTCGCCGCAACTAGAGAAAGCCCGCGAGTAGCAACAAAGACCCAATGCAGCCAAAAAATAAATTAATTAAATAAATGAATTTTTTAAAAAAAAGCGGGCACTCTATTTTCTATCTGCTCTTTTACCTATGTATAAGAACAACATTTGTTGTTGCTGTTTTTAACCATTATCGCAAACAGTATTTAATATTGAGAATATATATCCTTCAGTTATCCTTCTTGTACTGGCTTACAAAAACATACTTCATGTGTTTTGTTTTTGAAACAGAACTCAGCAGATGCTGTAACCAAATCATGTTGAAAACGTGTGAGATTTCATCCACCTCTAGAGCAAAACTTCTACACTGTGTTGTGTGTTCGAATACTTGTTTCTCCAAATATTCAGCAACTGCTTTCTATGCATCATCCAGTAGTATTTTCTGGCAAAAACTACATTTAAGTTCATCCCCACGTTTTCCCCACGTGTTATTTTGGCCAGTTTTACCCTGGTAAGTGGCTTTTAAGCTTCTAAACATTTATTAGTAGTAGTTGAGTCAAAACGTATAAGTTCGGAAATATTTCTTGTCTTTAAACATCGGTGGAAAATGGTGAAATTTGTCGTTATATTCTCAATGCCTTTTTTTTTTTAATGTCCTGCCTATGATATTCTTATTAGCTCTCAAGGTACACTTAGAGTAAGGCCATTACAAACGGAATGGCTAATATATCCATTATTCTCTCAAAACGTTGATACGTTTGAGGCTGACTTATTTTCAGGTCTGTTTATATTGGTGGTGTTCTTACATCTAACAAGAGCTATGACAAGCTCATACCAGACACTGAAGAACCTATTCTGTTATCTTCTTGTTTTCCTCTCACTTTCTACATTTTCTTTGCAGGCAGCTTTTTCAGCCATCTGTCCATTTTGTGACGGTTATTAAAGAGTATGATCTGGAGATCTCTCTAACCAAAAATCAAAAACTGCAGTAAGTTGCAGTTTGCTAAAAGCAACGAAAGTTGTGGGGTTCCCCACCCCGAACAGCCTCCCCCAGGACCATGGGTACCACCTGGTACCATCAGGCTCACAGACTGCATGCAGCACCATGGTGAGTCCAGACATCAGCTTATTTGGGGATAAAAATAAATAGCAGAGGAAGTTGCAACATTTCCTTCCCTCACCCCAGGGGACTGTCTTGCATGTGCCTCACTTTGCAGACCACAAGGGAATACTCTGCAGTTTTTAAAAATTATGTTATAGAAGACTATATACAAAGATACAGAAACAGAGTCACAATATGCTAAATGGAAAAGATCAGGTTCAAAAGCAGGATATACACAATAATTTTATTTTGTATATAAAAGTGTAATTCAAGATGATTCAAAGAAATGGAAAGGTATCCCATGCTCTTGGACTGGAAGAATTAACATTGTTAAAATGGCCATACCACCCAAAGCAATCTACAGATTTAATGTGATCCCTATCAAATTACCCATGTCATTTATCACAGAACTGGAACAAATAATCCTAAAATTTATATTTTAGGAACCATAAAAAACCAGAATTGCCAAAGCAATCCTGAGGAAAGGAAACAAAGCTGGAGACATAACCCTTCCAGACTTCAGACCATACTACAAAGCCACAGTAATCAAAACAGCATGGTCTTGGCACAAACACAGAATATGGATCAACAGAACACAACAGAGAGCCCAGACATAAACCCACACAACTAAGATCAATTAATTTTTTTTTTTTTGTGGCACGTGGGCCTCCCACTGCTGTGGCCTCTCCTGTTACAGAGCACAGGCTCCGGATGCGCAGGCTCAGCGGCCATGGCTCACGGGGCCAGCCGCTCTGTGGCATGTGGGATCTTCCCGGACCGGGACACGAACCCGGGTCCCCTGCATCGGCTGGCGGACTCCCAACCACTGTGCCACCAGGGAAGCCCCGATCAATTAATTTTTGACAAAGGAGACAAGAATACACAATGGTGAAAAAACATTTTTCAGCAAGTGGTGTTGGGAAAGCTGGATAGCCACACGTAAATCAATGAAGTTAGAACACACCCTCATACCATGCACAAAAATAAACTCAAAATGGCTTAAAGGTTTAAATGTTAGACATGACACCATAGAACTCCTAGAAGAGAACATAGGCAAAACATTCTCTGACATAACATCATACCAATGTCTTCTTAGGTCAGTCTCCCAAGGCAATAGAAATAAAAGCAAAAATAAACAAATGGGACCTAATCAAAGTATAAGCTTTTGCACAGCAAAGGAAACCATAAACAAAACAAAAAGACAACCTATGGACTGTGAGAAAATATTTGCAAATGATGCAATCAATGAGGGCTTAATTTTCAAAATATACAAAGAGCTAATACAACTCAGTAACAAAAAACAACCCACTCAAAAGGATAGGCAGAAGACCTAAATAGACAGTTCTCCAAAGAAGACATACAGATGGCCAATGACAAGATGCTCAACGCTGTTAATTATTAGTGAAATGCAAATCAAAACTGCAATGAGGTATCACCTCGCACCAGTCAGAATGGCCATCATTAAAAAGTCTACAAATAACAAATGCTGGAGAGGGTGTGGAGAAAAGGGAACCCTCTTGCACTGTTGGTGGGAATGTAAATTGGTGCAGCCACTATGGAGAACAGTATGGAGTTCCTCAAAAAACTAAAAGTACAGCTACCATATGATCCAGCAATCCCACTCCTGGGCATATATTCAGACAAAACTATAATTCGAAAAGATCCATGCACCCCTATGTTCATAGCAGCACTATTCACAATAGCCAGGACATGGAAACAACTTAAATGTCTATCGACATATGAATGGATAAAGAAGATGTGGTACATATATACAATGGAATACTACTCAGCCATAAAAAAGACTGTAATAATGTCACTTGCAGCAACATGGATGGACCTAGAGATTATCATACGAAGTGAAGTCAGAAAGAGAAGACAAATACCACATGATATCACTTATATATGGAGTCTAAAATATGACACAAATGAAAGAGAAACTGACTTTTATCTATGAAAGAGAAACTGACTCATAGACATAGAGGACGGACTTGTGGTTGCCAAGGGGGAGGGGGGGTGGGGGAGGGATGGATTAGGAGTTTGGGATGAGCAGATGCCAACTATTATATATAGGATGGATAAACAAGGTCCTACTGTATAGCACAGGGAACTACTGATATATTCAATATCTTGTAATAAACAATAATGGAATATGAAAAGAATATATATATATCAATATATAACTGAATCACTTTGCTGTATACCAGAAACGAGCACAACATTGTAAATCACCTATATAATATTGATGATATCCTGTTAAACTCAGTCTCTTTCCAGTTTAAAAGTAGAAGCCCCATCCTCGTGGCTCATCTGACTGCACGGGGATGGCTGGTGAACACAGACAGAACGCAAGGACCTGAATTATCTACGAAGGACAAGCATACCCCCAAGCCACCAGCCCTAAACAACGACAGACACAGGCTTTAGGGACATTAACTCAGGGACAGGCCTGTGAATTGGACATGGCCAGTTACCTGGAAGGGTTTGGCCCAGGCCTGTGGCAATGGCAAAGTAATAAGACTACCCTTGGGCTTCTGTTCCCAGCTGTGGAAGGGGCAGAGCAGCAATGCAGTGTGGTGGAACAGCAGCCACATGCGGTCCATAAAGCATTGTAACTGGTGGGAGACATTATAAAAGGCCTACTCGAGTTGTCGAGCAATGCAAAAAACCACTATTCAGCATCTAGAACAGCTGTGCATGACATATAGGACCCCTGGGACATCCATACCGACCAAGGGATCCACTTTACTGGCCATGAAGTTCAGAAATGGGCCAATGAAAATGACACACTGGCGTAAAATAAATGAATAAAAATAAAATAAATTTTAAAATAAAACAAAAAAAGTGTATACACACACGTGACATTTATTCACGTACACGGCAGGGAGCAAACGCTTCGCGCTGTCACCACCTGTGTCTGCCTGCCCCCTCGAGGTAAGTGGGCGCGGGGTGCCCACGTCCTCCTAGAAGCGAGGGAGTGGACACAGCAGCAGAGCTGTGCTTCTGTGCTTGGGGGATGGGAGACGGGGGGCTGCAGTCAGGACTCGGCTTTACGAGGGCAGCCCGTGAGCCAGGAGCTGCGCGAAGCCCGGCCGGGTACCAGGTGCCGGCGGAGGGCGAGCACAGGGCGGCGGCCCACTTCCCAGCTTCCCGCCTTGTCCCCGGCGGTAGACTGCCTGTCAGCTTGGTCTTAGTAACGACCTGTGTTATTCTAACACGGTTCTTCCAAGGGGACTCACCAGACTTCACGTCGTGGCCTCGCATGTCCGACAACGTGGTTTGGGTGCTGGGTCAGGAGAGAGACGGTCCTCGCAAGCGACGCAGACATGAGGCGCCGCACCTGGGGAACATTAGGCCGGTGGCCCAGGGCTGCGGTGCCACACTCCCTGCTCCCCCCCGGGCCTGCTCAGCCCTTCGGTCCCGCCTGCCCCCGCTCCAGCCGGGCTGGCTTTGGCCTCCCGCCCAGGTGGCCTGGAGCAGCCGGTGCGAGCCCCCGGCCTCCGTCCTGACCTCCGCGTTGGGAGGCCTTCCAGGGCTGGCAGGGGCCCAGCGCACATCCCTGGGGTGTCCCGGGACTGACCGCACATCCCGGTGGCTTCAGACCCCGCGCCCACCGGAGCGCGGGGACCGGGGGACAAAGCGGGTGAGCCGGGTGCCTGGGTTGCCGTCTCCGCCCCCGCCCCAAGGCCTGGGCTTGCTCCCTCTCAGACTCTCACCTAAAAGCTGAGGCTCCATGGGCCCCGCCGCGGAAACCAGCGCTGGGCCCGGCAGCCTGCTCGCGGGGCAATGCCTCTGCCCAGAGAGACGAGGAATTGAAGATGTTATTGCCTGCACCTGCGGGGTATTGAGCCCCAGACGACAGGCCCTTTACACACGTGCTGCCCTTTAATCCCATCAACAGCCCGGGCCAGGTGGGCTCTTTCATCTTCACTTTTACAGATGAGGAAACAAGCTCAGGGAAGCTGAATAAATAAATTGCCCGACGCCTCACAGCCCGGAAGTGGGAAGCTGGACCTGCGAGCCCCACGTGTGTGTCTGGGGACCCTGCAGTCCATTTCTGAGGCAGTGCAGCTGGAGTTCCGACCAGTCGGCAGGCAGGTCACTGGGGTGTCTGTCGTGAACTCTGTCCCAAGGTACACTCTGGCACCCACCGAGGACAGGGCAGATCGGCCTATGTGGCACGAGGCCACCGGGGGCAGCAGCTGGGCACATAGCTCTCAGAGACACCCCGTCCCCCTGG
This sequence comes from Aethalodelphis obliquidens, assembly GCF_003676395.1. Lineage (NCBI taxonomy): Eukaryota > Metazoa > Chordata > Mammalia > Artiodactyla > Delphinidae > Aethalodelphis > Aethalodelphis obliquidens. The sequence goes on along the minus strand of NW_020837967.1, from coordinate 23,729,619 downwards.
TGGGACTTCACTCCCCACCCAGACCCAGGCGGGGCTGCGAGCACCGAAGTCCCCGGACCAGGCCTTCCCAGTCCATACCTGATCTCCTCTGAGATTTGACAGGAGGAGGGGGCCGGGATGCAGGGAAATACAACTGAGTCTGCCATGAACCCACGTGGCTGACGAACCAGCTTCCTGGGCCCCCAGCTCAGCCCACTGAGATACACGCGAGGGAGTGTGTATGTGTACGTGTGTGGGTGTGTGCATGTATGAGTGTGTGCATATATGAATGTGGGGGGGTGTATTCATGTGTGTGTGCATATGTGAATGTGTGTGTGCATGTGTGTGGGTGAGTGTGTGTGTGCATATGTGAATGTGTGGGTGTGTGCATGTGTGGGTGGGTGTGTACATATGTGAATGTGGGTGTTGCATTGTGTGTGCATTGTGGGTGGGTGTGCATATGTGAATGTGTGTGTGCGTGTGTGTGTGAGTGCATATGTGAATTGTGAGTGTGTGTGCGTGTGCATATGTGAATGTGTGTGTGTTTGCATGTGTGCATGTGTGTGGGGTGTGCATATGTGAATGTGTGTGTGTGCATATGCGAATGTGTGTGTGTTTGCATGTGTGTGCATGTGTGTGGGGTGTGCATATGTGAATGTGTGTGTATGTGCATGTGGGTGTGTGCATATATGAATGTGTGTGTTCATGTATGCATCTGTGTGTGTGGCAGTGTGTGTGTGCATGTGTGTGTGTGTGAGTGCACGTCCAAGTGTGTGTTGAGGGGGACCCAGATTCTCAGCAGCCCAAGCTGGGGATTGCACTTTAGTTTGAGGCACCAAAGGCCACACATGTGCTCCCCACTCTCACCAGCTCTGGGGCCTCCTCCTATTTCATGGAGAAGAAAAGCCTCACACAAATGTAAGAGGCTACCAGGAGAGTTGATTATGATGTTGAAGAGCTAATGCTACCACCCACGACTCTCTGTTTACAAAGGACACTTGCTTACTGTCACTCTCGTAAACTGTGTGTACCGTGAGCATGTAAACTGTGTGTACCGCGAGCACTTGGTGGGCAGGGCCCTGAGCTCTCATTCCGGGCAGGCGGGAGGAGAGGGGCCACTGCTGTTGGGCGGGTGAGAGCAGAGACAAAGGCACAGAGGCAGCTGCTCTGGCCCCAGATGCGTGGCGGTTAGGGAAGGTGACAGATCCCGTTAAGGGATGCTGCCCAGCACACACAGGGGAGCCGTGTCCCCATAAATCAACATCAGGCCTAGGTCCTGGGAAGGCTCCTGCAAACCTGGGGCCCAAACAGGCTTCCTGCCTAAGAAAAGACGGGGAAAAGGAAGAAGGGGTCAGTGGCTGTCCTTCAACACTGAGAACAGGGCCCTGAGGGCAGAGGTGGAGTGAGAACTTCAGGGGTCCCCAGTCTCCCAGTCCTGAGCCCCTGGGAGAATCCCGGGGCTCTGAACTGAACCCGAGTCCCCCTAAAACGGAGTTCCTCTGCTGTGTTCATGATTACCCTCTCTATCCAAAACTTTATTCCCCTTCTTGTCCTACACAAGCTCCCCTCAGGACAGAGGAGTGTCAAAGGAAAGGCGGGACTGAAAACAAGCAGGACCCCTCGGGGCCCTCCCGGGTACAAAAGCCCCTCTGCTTCTCCATTTCTTGTTTGTAGAAAAAGGCTTTAGTCTCCTAGGCCTTCCCTGAGTTCCAAAGAGCAGATTTAAGCAGTTACTAATTAGAGAGGTGAGGGAATGGAGAGAAAGGAAAAGCAGTTAAACAAGAAAAGTAATGACAGGGATTTCCCTGGTGGCATAGTGGTTAAGAATCTGCCTGCCAATGCAGGGGATATGGGTTCAAGCCCTGGTTGGGGAAGATCCCACGTCTTCCCCGGAACAGCTAAGCCCATGCACCACAACTACTGAAGCCAGAGTGCCTAGAGCCCATGCTCTGCAACAAGAGAAGCCACCGCAATGAGAAGCCCATGCACCACAACGAAGAGTAGCCCCCACTCACCACAATGAGAGAAGGCCCATGTGCAGCAACGACGACCCAACGCAGCCAAAAAGAAACAAATAAAATAAATAAATTTATTTGAAAAAAAAAAGAAAAGTAACAACAATGGTTCAGGGATAAAACAGAGTCCTAGTTTGAAATTCCCTGGCGGTCCAGTGGTTAGGACTCCGTGCTTCCGCTGCAGGGGGCACGGGTTCAATCCCTGGTCAGGGAACTAAGATCCTGCATGCTGTGCAGCGCAGCCAAAAAGAAACAAAACAGGGTCCTAGTTCCTCCTCCAGGCATGTGGGTAACAATCTGGTGGGTACCTTTTAGTTGTTCTTTAGGAACTAAGGACACCCTGCCCCCAAGGGGAGAATGCTGACCACAAGCACTAGACCCCAGACTGGTTGGAACTGGCTGATGATTGAGATTCCTGCAACATCGCCCTGTTACCTCACCACTAACCAATCAGAAGGAAGTCATGCATTCTGCAGCCCTCCCCCCAAATGTGACCTTTAAAAACGCTCCCCTGAAAATCATCAGGGAGTTTGGATCTTTTGATCATGAGCTGCCCATTCTCCTTGTTTGATGCCTGCAATAAACACTATACCTTCCTTCACCCCAACCCGGTGTCAGTAAATTGGCTTTGCTGTGCCGAGGGCAAGTGGACCCAAGTTCGGTTTGGTAACAGAATCCCTAGGGCAGCCAACTTGGGCCCAGAGCTGCCCCACCTGGTGCAGACAGTCCTGCAGCTGCCAGGGAGAAGGTGTGCTTGTTCCCTCTGGGCGTTTGCTTCTGCTCCTGCATCTGCTGCAGCTAAAAGGCACTTCTCCCCGAGAACCACAATGAACTCATCTACAAAATGGGCTCAGGATTAGGCCTTTCTGACCCTTCCAGCTCCTCCAGTTCTGAGTCCACAACTGTGCAGAGATTCCCCCTGATGGTGGGAAGGAAGATGGTCCCAGCACCTCGGAGCGGGGAGAGACCCCGGCAGGACTGAGCCTACTTCCAGCGTTTTGCAGAAGAGGAGACCTGAGCTGCAGAGATGTCACATGCCCAAGGTTAAGGATGAAGCTGCGAGCAGGACCCAGGCGCCTCGGTGGCCTCCCAGAGCCCGAGGCAACAAGGCTCTGCTTTGCGGCGGCTTAATTTCTGAAATGGCCCTTGCGCTCTGAAACAATGACACTGAAATAAAAGCTAACGGGTTTTCAGCTTAAAATAGTGACTGGTAAAAATGAGAACGCGTTCAGCTCCAGCTCTTCAGTTTTGCCATGGCTCAACTAACCCTCACCACCTCCTGCAGACAAAAGTGGGAATTAATCACTACTATTCACAGAGCAGCACTGTTCCTGCAGCCTCTCAACGATGCGGAAGCCTTGGGAGGTGAACACCGACTTCCAATACTGTGCAAACAAAGTGTGTGTGGGGGGGGGCAGGACTGGGTGACAGGAGCCCAGGGAAGGCGCCCTGCCCGTTGTGGTCCACATGCTCTCTTCACCAGCCCAGTGAGCCACACACTCTGGGAGGCACTCTGCCTCCTTCACGTGAAACCCTTTAGCATTTAGAAAGGCAAAACCTCTACTGAGCACAAATAAAGATCTTTCCAAAACGGATGGGAAAGTTGCACAACACTGTGAGTGCACTAACACTGCTGAGCTGGACACTGAAGGGTTAAAATGGTAGCTTTTATGTTCTGTGAACTTTACCATCATTTTTTAAATGGGGAAAACCCCTAAGGGGAATAAAGAGAAGACTGGTCCATTGTTTCCAGATCTGGCCTCTGGAGAGATGGCACAAGCCCTTGTGCTCCCAGGAGCCTGGAGCAGCATTGAGCCCAGAGGGCCAGGCCAGCCGAGCTCCCAGCCCCGGCCAGCGAGTGGTGCCCAGCACCGGCACATGCCTCAGTTCGGGGCACCCTGCTGCACCCTCTGCCCGCACCCTTAGAAGCCAGGACAGACCCAAGGCTGCCGTGTCCATGGGGCCAGAGTCAGGGCAGGGCTGAGCTCAGAGCACTCAGATCAGGCTGCGTCCGCACTAAGTCTAGTTGACGGGGAAACAGTTCTCAGAGGCCGTGTTCCAAAGCCACAACCCTTGAAAGGGAGAGTATAAAACAGCCGTCAAAGAGAATTCATTCAGCTTGCCAGGCACCGTGTCCAGTAGACACAGACCTCGCCCTGCTGGAAACCCCAGGAGATGCACCTAAGTCTGTGTGGTCACAGGGCCAGTGTAGGCGTTACAGGACCACACAGGCAGGACACTGTTGCAGAGAGGATCAGCCTTGAGGAGCTGTGCTAGAAGGAGCCCAGGGCATGGAGTTCATGTCAGAAAAACTGACTTCAAGAAATATATGATTGGATTTACAATAGCGAAGACATGGAAGCAACCTGTGTCCATCAACAGATGAACGGATAAAGAAGATGTGGTGCATATATACAATGGAATATTACTCAGCCGTAAAAAAGGATGAAATAATGCCATTTGCAGCAACATGGATAGACCAAGAGATTATCATACTAAATGAAGAAAGACAAATAAAATATGATATCACTCATATGTGAAATCTAAGAAAGTAGTACAAATGGACTTATTTACAAAAAAGAAACACACTCACAGACATAGAAAACAAACTTACAGTTAAGGGGAGGGAGGAGGGATAAGTTGGGAGTTTGGGATTAACAGATGCAAACTACCATATATAAAATAGATAACCAACAGGTCCTACTGTGTAGCACAGGGAACTACATTCAATATCTTGTAATAACCTATAATGGAAAAGAATTGAAAAAAAGACTATAGATGTATACATATATATATATAATGAAATCACTTTGCTGTACACCTGAAAGTAACACAATATTGTAAATCAACTATACTTCAATGAAAAACATACATGATCAGATCCTCAAAAAGTTAACACAGAATTACTATATGACCCGGGAATTCCACTCCTAGGCATATGCCTAAAAGAATTGAAAGCAGGGACTCAGACACCTGTACACTCGTGTTTATAGCAGCATTATTCACAACAGCCAAAGGTGGAAACAATCCAAGTGTCCATCAGTGGATGAATGAATAAACAACAGATGGTGTATATACAATGGAATATTATTCAGCCATAAAAAGGAAGTAAATTCTGACACACGTTACAACATGGATGAATCTCGAGGTTATGATAAATGAAATAAGCCAGTTAAAAAAGGATAAGTAAGGGCTTCCCTGGTGGCTCAGTGGTTGAGAGTCCGCCTGCCGATGCAGGGGACACGGGTTTGTGCCCCGGTCCGGGAAGATCCCACATGCTGCAGAGCGGCTGGGCCCGTGAGCCATGGCCGCTGAGGCTGCGCGTCCAGAGCCTGTGCTGCGCAAAGGGAGAGGCCACAACAGTGAGAGGCCCGAGTACCGAAAAAAAAAAAAGGACAAGTATTGTACAATTCCACTTATACTAGGCACCTGGAGTAGTCAATGTCATACAGAAACCCAGAGGGGTTACTAGGGGCTGGGGGAGGGAGAATGGGGAGTTATTGTTTAATGGGGACAGAGTTTCTATTTGGGATGATGAAGAAGTTCTGGAAATGGATAGTGGTAATGGTTGCACAAAATTGTGTATATACTTAATGCCACTGAATTGTACACTTAAAATGGTCCATTTTATGTTATGTATATTTTACCACAATTAAAAAAAAATTCTTCAGTTACTTAACTGCAGCGGAAAAACCCCCGCATCACTCCCAGGTTGCTGCAGGCGTCCACAGGCTGGGAGTGGGGCAGCCGGCAAGAGCGTCGGGTGGACTTCTGACTCCTGCAAGGAGACAGATTTCCAAGCATCTCGGCTGCTTTTACCCTAACGGCTGCTGCTAAAATGGGCAAACTGATGGCTTTTAGCTTTAACAGCCCCTTGGGGCAAAGAAACAGAAACCGAAGCCTGCCTCCCCCCCACACACCGTGATAGGGCGCCCAGCAGAAGACCCTTCCCGCAGGGAGGCCTACCCCGGGGCTGCACCCGTTCTCCACCCCCGGAAGCACACTCACCACGGGGCCCATGTGACAATGGCCTTGGCAGCTGGCAAGGAAAGCGGACGACCCAGGCCTGGCCACTGGCGCTAGACTGAATTTACAGCCTAGATTCACAGGGAAACGAGCCAAGCATGTGTGTCAGAGGGTCCCAGATGGGCCTGCTCCGCAGGTACAGGTCAAGGTATGCTAGCAGCCACGCCCACCACGCCGCCAGCGTGACGGCCTCCCCATCACCCCCTCCATAACCCCTCTGACCCCTCTCCCTCTTCCGTCACAGCTCTGCTTCCTCCTGTTTCCTGGGAGTCCGCTGCTCTCTCGCCCTGGCCCCCACGTGGGCTGGACATTCTCTCTGCCACCAGCAACCCGACTCATCCTTTTGACCTCAGCCCCAAAGGCATTTCCTCAGGGAAGCTTGCTCTGACCCCAAGCCAAACCCCTTTTTAAATACACTTTTATAAACCTGGTTCCTTGCTTTCAGAGCACTTAAATCAGTTTTGAATTATACTTTTATTAGTGGGATCATTCGATTAATATCTCTATCCCTCACTAGACTATAAACACCCTGACAGCAGGAAATATATCTGGTAATATTCATCATAATTCCAGTGTCTAACACATTGGATGGACTCAAAATTGTTTTTGAACAAATAGCTCAGAAGACTTGGGGTTCGTCCCAACTTTGCCACTTGTCTTATGACCTTCGTCAGCCACTGATCTTTCTGAAATTTGGTTTCCCTTCTCGTATAATGGAATAACATGACTTATATTTGTGTGTACACATTTAGTTTTATTGTAGCAAAGCAACTTGTACTCTTTTAACATTTAAAACTGAGTGTCATCTTTCCTCTCCAGTGAAACAAAAAGAAAAATCGAAAAATAAACAGGAACAAAATTGCAATAGAAAATGTCAATTGCACATAAGATCCTACAGGTCCTGCCGGGTCTCCATGGAGTGGCAGGGCTCAAGTTATCATTAGCAGAGAATTTTATTTTAAAAGTGTCATCTTAAACTGCAAGGATGTCTGTTAAACACCACAATTCCCGGGGTTCTTATAAGGACCAAATAAAACGCAATATATGAAAAACGTAAGTTTTATTACAGGATTGCAGCTGGAGTAATATCATATTTTGCTCTGTGAGTAACACTGATTAGGCACTTACTGTAAACGAGACACTATGCAAGGTGCTTCCAAGACATTTTCTCATTTAATCCTTGTCTTAAAAACTGCAAAGACGTGTGATTGTCTGAATTCTACATATGAAGAAATTGAAGTTCTTAGAAGTTCAAGAAATTTGCTTTGACTCCAGCTGAGAAATACGGGATCGGAACTCAGGTCTCTCTGATCCCAGCGCCTGCACTCTCCTGACCCCCAGCCTCGGGGTATTCTCCAAGCTCCACCTCGCCCAGAGCTGCTCTGGAACTGACCAGCTGGCTGGAATCAAGGAGGGAACGCCAGAGGGTCTCTGCTTTCCCTGTCCCTCCCAAATTCACTAGAAGTGTACAGTCACCAGAGCACAGCATTCCCCAGTATAAGGGCAGCTGGGCAAGAACCCAGATCTCCTGGGGAAACCCAGGTCTGCAGAGCATCTCCCTGACGTTGGTGAAGGGGGCCACCGGCCTCAGGTCGCCCCAGATCTGCTTCAGTTCACGATCACTCACCCTGCCTTCCACCCACAGGCGTGTTCAAGCAGCCCTTGAGCGTCTAAAAGATCGTGCAAGGAGACGGTGATACCAAAGGAAGTTCTTTTTCAATTTACAAAAGGTTTTCTAAAAGTGATTTTTCAACCTAAGACAAAAACCAGCTTTAAATTTTTGCCCTTGTCTCCAGATCCAAAAGCCCTGTTTCCTAAGTTTGAACAGAACCACACCTCGTCCACTTTGGAATCAGTTTACAGTTTCCATTTTGCTCTTTGGAAGGCCTTCCTGTGTTTATGGCAAAGTTTTTCTCAATGTCCATCACCCAAGGAGCAGAAGAACCCTCTGCATTTAGTGCGTCTTGGGGGTAACAAGTGACAACCAGAAAAATTTTTTTTAATTTTTTTTTTAAAGAGTGACAACCAGAAGAGTTTCCACTATTGTTTTCTAGGACCCTAAAATTAATTACTATGAACAATTCCAAACAGTAAATGCCTACATCTATGTAGGTTATGAGTGGGTAGATATTTTATTTTAAATATAAACATACTAAGTTTACTTTCTGCAAAGAGACATTTCCAACTCCTACCTCAAGCTCAAGGAAATTAAACCACCACACACACACACACACACACACACACACACACACACACACACACACACACACACACACACACACACACACCCTGAGCCGTATTTTCACCAAAGAAAATGAACAGAGTAGACAAATCAATCTGACAGGTAATTTACCATTAACGGTTTGATTTCATCAGTCTAGCCACAATGCATTACGAACCAGGAAAATTAGACAAGTCAAGAGCATGATAGCATCAGTGTTTAGTGTTTATTCTCCATTACCTGGCAGCACAATTATTCTCAATAAAATATAACTGTTCTCTAAGAGAAAGACTTGAAGCTGTTTGGCTAATAAAATAGTACTATTAAAGTTTCAAGCAGACTCAGCTACTTGGACAAAGGGACCATGTGCCTTTTATTGATGATCACTGTGACAGCTGGAAAACCATGCAGATTTATCACTCCGTTTAGGTGAAATGCAGGGAAACAGGGCATTCTCCACACAAATAACTTCCACAGCCACTAAATGAAAAATGTTTTTCTCCTTCCCTTTTGAATGTCACGCAAAATGTAGTCATTTTTTAACTGAGTTGACAATTCTGTGTTGGTTACCCCAACCCAAAGTAACATATGACAAAGTTATTGAAAATCTTACATCAATATGAGATATATTAATAAATGTCACACATGCTCTGGTGCCCTAAGCCCAGGTATAAATTCATCCAAAAATGATGAAAAGAGTCTTAACAGCTAGCCTTGCCTATCAGACTTTTCAGAAATTGAGTTTTCAAAAACAGGTAAATTATTTGAGATTAGCCTCACACACAAATATTCCTGTCATATGGGGGAATTTTTCTTCCCAATGCTCTGTTTTGAAAAAAAAAATAGTGGAATACAACTTTGGAAAAATGTAGATTCCTTACACTTCAAATGTAATTTCAATGTTCCTAATTTTACCATTGTAGCCCTTATAACCAGTCACCAAACAAAGCAGCTGAGAACCCAAGAAAATCTTCAGTCTGAAGATAGTGTCTTCTTAGAAGCGGAAAGATAGTCATTTCAAGAACATCAAGGCCAAAAGATGGTAAAGGGCAGTTTCTAAGGCTTCATGAGGTCAAGCCTAGCTCGTTCTACCAGAGACACTGAGGGTTGATGTAAGAAGGGAAGGAGGACTTCCCTGGTGGCGCAATGGTTAAGAATCCGCCTGCCAAGGAAGGGGACACGGGTTCGAGCCCTGGTCCGGGAAGATCCCAAATGCCGCGGAGCTACTAAGCCCATGCGCCACAACTACTGAGCCTGCACATTGCAACTACTGAGCCCGCAGAGCCACAACTACCGAAGCCCACACACCTAGAGCCCGTGCTCTGCAACAACAGAAGCCACCGCAATGAGAAGCCCCCGCTCGCCCTAACTAGAGAAAGCCTGCACGAAGCAACAAAGACCCAACACAGCCAAAACTAACTAAATTTATTAAAAAATAATTTAAAAAATTTTTTAAAAAAGGGACTTTCCTGGTGGCACAGTGGTTAAGAATCCACCTGCCAATGCAGGGGACATGGGTTCGAGCCCTGGTCCGGGAAGATTCCCACATGCCACGAAGGAACTAAGCCCGTGCGCCACAACTACTGAGCCTGCGCTCTAGAGGCTGCAAACCACAACTACTGAGCCCACGTGCCACAACTACCGAAGCCCGTGCACCTAGAGCCCGTGCTCCACAACAAAGAAAAGCCACCGCAGTGAGAAGCCCACGCACCGCAACGAAAGAGTAGCCCCCGCTCGCCACAACTAGAGAAAGCCCACGCACAGCAACGAAGACCCAATGCAGCCAAAAATAAATAAATAAATTTATTAAACAAAAAAATTTTTAAAAAGAAGGGAAGGAAGAGGAGGGGAGGAGGAGTAATAGTAGTAATGATAATAATCAAGCTGTAGCGAGGGCTAGAGTCTACAGATCACACAGCACTTGCAGTGTGGGGTATGATTGAAAGAAGAGGGAGGAATACACCTCATATCTCATTCATCCTCCACTTGCCAGTTCAGCATCTACTGACGATTCTTGCCTGAATCGCTTATTACTTTCATGGCTGCTCTTCTCTTTCTTCTTTTGTTCATTTTTCTCCTGGATTATTGGTCTTTTACTTCCTAATTTCTAAGAGTTCTTTAAATATTACGGAGATTATTTCTTCGTCTATGACAGATTTGTCTATTTTGTTAATCATAAAAAAAATAGTAAAAGAATATATAGCTAATAGTTACAGTAAGAGAAGTGAAATATTGAAAACTACTAGAGTCAAAAGAAGACCAGAAAATGAGGGGGAGACATTTCACTTTTATGGCTTTGATATTTCCAGGAACTGAGGACAAGAGACCAAATATTGTAACAAAAGATACTCCCACTGCTCTTACCTCTCAGGCTCTCAGGAAATTCCAAGTGTTTTGGGAGCTGTGAGCCAGGAATTGCAGACAAATACTAAATACATACAGAAAAAAATTTTTATATATATTTGAATATATATGATCAAAATATATCTGAATGACCAAATATATATTTCTTACAAATCACAATAACGCAAGTAAGAATTCTATGTTGGCAGTTTACTTTCAGTATTTTACTGTTTTTGTTGAGAAGTCAGTAGCCAATTTTATTATTGCTTATTTGAAGGTAACATGTTTTTCTTTTGTCTCTACTGTTTGGTACTTTCCCTATGATATCCCTACAATGATGTGGGGTTTTTTTTGTATTTATCCTGTGTATTTAGAGAGCTCCCTCCATCTATGGTTTGTCGATTTTCAATCTATTTTTGGAAAATTCCCAGCCATTCTCTCTTCAGATGGTGCTTCTACCATATTCTCTCTCACCTTTCCTGGAAGCCCTGCTACATGGATGTTAAATTTTTTTCACCATTTCCCATATAACCCTTATGTTCAATTCTTTATTTTCTATCCTTTTGTCTCTCCAGATTTCAATCTGGATATTATCTGTTGAGCTATCTTCTGGTACAATTCTCTCTTTAGCTATGTCTAATCTGTAAGCTCATCTATGGAGTTCTTAATTTCAACTACTGTATTTTTCAGTCCCAGAAATTCCATTTGAGTCTTATTATTTCTAGTTCTTTGCTGAAATTCTCGATCTTTTCATTCAATGTCTTAAACATACTAATCACAGCATTTGTAAAATAGGACAATTCCAATATTTGGAACTCATGTGTAACTATTTCTATTGTCTGTTTTTTCTATTGATTTTGGTCAATTATTGCTTTTATTCTCTGCTTTTTTGCTTTGTTTTGTCTTGTTTTAATTTAATGCCAAACACTGTGTATGAAAAATTGTGACTTAGATGTTCTGGTCCCACAGTGAGGCTAAGCTTCTTTTAAAAGTTATAAACACATCTCCCCCCCTTTTTTATTGTGGCATAATTTACATGCAGGGAAATGTGAAGATCTTAAGTGAATAGTTTGATAACTTTGACAAATACCCCACATCTATCAAAATATGGCACATTTTATCACTCCTTGGGCCTCTTTCCCAATAAATTCCCTCTCCCCACAAAATAAATATAGAGATGAATGTATAAACAAATGCAATAGAGACACAATGGAATACCACGCAGCAATAGAAAGACACACAAACACCTGGGTGAATCACAAAACGCTACAGTGAATCAAAGAAGTTGGACAGTATAGAGTATCTGCATAATGGTTACACTTATATGAATCTCTGGCAGAGTCAAATCTCATCTATAGTTATAGAAAAGCCCATTGGTATTTGTGCTTGGGACCAGGTCTGGAGAATAGATATTGGCCAAAATGGGCTCTTGGAACTTCTGGGGGTGATGGAAATGGTCTTTGTCTTGTTTGTGCTAGTGGTTTACACAGGTGAGTACATCTGTCACTAATCAAACTATACACTTAAATGGGCATATTTTATTGTATGTAAATTGTACCTCAATAACGTTGATTTTCAAATGTTACCAGGTTTTCCAGTTGTTCTCAGCTGGAGAATCTTGATTCTCAGGGACCCAGGGGATGACAGAATTAGTGTTCATTTGTTTAGTCTCCTGTTACATATACACCAACCAGAACACCACCACCAATACAACTACTAAAAATATTTTTGAATTTTTGCGTATGTCCTCCCCATTCTTCGTAACAATGGTACTGAATCTTCATTTGGAAGGGTGTATGTAGTCATTAAGGACTATCTTTCCTCCCTGTTGGCCCTCATTTAGTCTTATTTCTATTATAAGTAACTAAATATTTAATACTCAACCACCAGTCCTTATGCAGATGTCTCCAAGACATTTTGGTACCCTGAAACTCTGTAATCTGTAGTCTGTAAACTTCTGTAATCAATTCTTAAAGATGGGATCGTGAGAAGAGGCTTTCTTGAATTCTTAAATGATGCTGATAACAATTTGTGCCTTTTATATTTCAAAGTCATTTTGTTAGATAGGAAATCCTTGACTTTCTTGAGAATCTTAAACACACTGCTCCACCTGCATCTGGTATAAAATAGTACAGCTGAAAATTCTAATAATCTAGTAATTTCCTCTTTACAGTCCAGTAATTTCACTAGAGTACGTCTTATTGATGGTTATTTTCGGTCAATATTAGTTATCTGGTGTGCTCTTTCAATACATAATTTCTAATTTCAGGGAAGTGCTTCTAATATATATACATATATATATATGTATTTTTTTTTTTTTTTTTTTTTTTTTTTTTTTTGCAGTACGTGGGCCTCTCACTGCTGTGGCCTCTCCCATTGCGGAGTACAGGCTCCTGACGCGCAGCCTCAGGGGCCATGGCTCATGGGCCCAGCCACTCTGCGGCATGTGGGATCCTCCCAGACCGGGGCACGAACCCGTGTCCCCTGCATCGGCAGGCGGACTCTCAACCACTGCGCCACCAGGGAAGCCCTAAAATATTTTTAATGTCTTTTTCTTGCCTTGGTTTTCTTATGAACTCCTATTGGTACTATGTTTGACCTTCTTTACCTATCTCCAATGTCACTTTTTAATCTTTTAAAAATCTTTAAGTCTTTTTTATTAAAAAAATGTTTACACCTTCTATTTCTTTTAAGGCATTGTTTTATTTATCTGCTCTTATGTTGCTATTTATGATCCTAAATTGTTTTATTTCTAATTCTTTCCTGAGTTCTGCCATCTTATAATTCTGATTTGATGTTGTTCTTTCATGTCTTATACTATTTCTTAAAAAGCTCATTTTGCAATAATAAAATTAGTTTTCTTTTATGGGCACATGTTTCTGGAATGCTCCCATTTTCCATAGGGGTGTTATTCTGCTTATTCTTTTTCCTTATAACTTCATATGGGATTTGGCCTTGATGTTATTATTTTGCTCATTTTCATGTACAATTAATTTTCCTGAACTTATGGACTAAGGAGTCAGGAAAGCTTTGTTAACTTCACAGATTCATTCTTGTGTTGCTTCTGCATTGTGTTAAAAAGTATGGCAGCTTGATTCCTGGGACTTCCTGGCTCTACTTCCCCTGCCCACCTTGAACTAGACAACCTCCTTTATCTACTGTCCCTATCCCACCCAATTTTGATTCTACTCCCAGCAACTCTTCTTCAGTGTGAGGCCTTGTCCTGGAAGGGATCTCTGGCAAGTTGGTTTTGAGAATTCCTGGGATGACAGTGACTCAGCCCCTTCAGTCCTGGTGGTTATACTGTGGTTCTCCTGCCCTTGGGTTTATCAGATGCTACCCTGCTGCCTCTTTCAAATACTGCACGCTTCCACATCTTGGAGCTGGTGGTGCTTTATCCCCAGCTGCTCGTATTTCGGGAGTTGTGAGGGTATCTTGTTACCTAGCTTTGCTGTCAACGTCATCATGCTGTTGTTCTAACACGGGAATTGAAGAACTATGCCATCACCACTACCTCCCAGGAATCCTTTCCATATATTAATTTTCATACAGGAGGTATGATGTGGATTACTTGTGTGACCACTGACAATGTGGTTAAATCCATGCTTTTCCTGACACTTCAGTTGAGAATGTCCCACTTCACATTTTATTGCTTCATGCCACGATGATCCATCTGCTGTTTAAAACCAGGCCTCATCCATTGAAATGATGCTTCATCAAAGCCTTTGACATCTCCTGTATTTATTTGACAAACTTGCCTAACTTCAACTCCTACTTCAAATAAGTACTCAAGAATTATGTCATTCTCAACTCATACCCAATCACGTAGCAATAAATCTTAGTTCAATCTCAGCAACCTGGCCTGGCCACTAGTAGCTGACTGGGAAGGCACATTTATAATAAAACTACTGAGATTGACCATTTCAATTCACCCACTCAATAAGGGTTTATGTCAGAACTAAATATATACCAGCTGTCATAATACCAATCTCAAAACCAGAAAATGGGACTTCCCTGGTGGTCCAGTGGTTAAGACTCTGTGCTTCTGTTTTGCTTACCGTTATATCCCCAGAGGTTAACACCATGCGTAAACACCTAACACAACGTCACTGAATTTGTTGAATGAATAAATGGGATCCTAGCAGGTTGTTTATATTAAACTCTCTTCAGTGGGGGATGTTTCAGTACTACCTGTTATTTAAAACAGCAATTTCATATTGTATGATGCTGGCTTTGTGGAACCACTGATGCCAACTGAATATGCTCCAGCCGCTTCCGAGTGTGGTAAGATGGGTAAGGAGGCTGAGCTGTTGGTACTGGCAGTGCTCAGGCAATCAATCTGGCTAATGTAACAGGCCAGGAAACAGGGCCGTTATAAGATGCAGCCAGGTGTCAGAAACACCACATCTGATCTGGTTCCCAACGTAAGGCGTTGAATTCAGGGAACCTCATAGTCAGAACTAAAGATATTGGTATCTTTAGCTACTGTCCCCCTTTATAACGCAGCTGTGCTGGCTTCTGTAGAGGCCTTTGATTCCTCTTTGATTCCATTCCTCTTTAAGTCTTTGATTCCTCTTTAAGTCCACTGTGGACACAAGGACCTCAGCAAGCCCCAATACGGCCTGTGTGAGTAACCACACATCTGACTGTCCAAGGCAAACAGCAACTGCTGAGGCAGGCCACCTCCAGATTCATAAGAGATGTACACAACATATAAAAGCAAGAAAACAGAAGTTTCAGCATGCCCCATAAATAAAAATTTAGCTTGAAAACAGATGTCCACAATAGGTAGACAAGCTACATGCTTCCTCCTCAAATGATACTATGTGAACATGCCACAATATGCTTTACTTAAATTCATCACCAACTTTTTTTTTTTGGCCACGCCGTGTAGCATGCGGGATCTTAGCTTCCCAAGCAAGGATCAGGGATTGAACCCGAGCCCCCCGTAGTAGAAGCGTGGAGTCTTAACCACTGGACCGCCGAGGAAGTGCCTGTCACAAACTTTAAACTGAAATAACATAACTAACCAACATCCCTCAGGCTTCTGAGCCGCTAACCAGCCATCAGGCTGTAGGCACTCCCATGCACTCTGGGCCTCCATAACATAAGACTGTGAGTGTGAGAGTCCCTATGGTTCTGGCCTGCTTTATCAATCAGTGAGACTCCGTTTTACCTGACTGTTAAGATACCCATTTCTCTTGACTACATATATAAACCATCTTTCAAAATGCCCAGGAGGCGGCCCTGAAGGCCATGCAGAACCCGCGCTAGTCATGACCCTGACCGGACGGCTGTTTTGACTTCTACCTCCGCAAGGGCTCTGTTGATAAGAGCTTCCACGACGTTGTCACTCTGGTATCAGCAGGTTCCATGAACGTTACAAGGTTCACGACAAGTTACAAGTTTCAGTGCTACCTGCAGTGCGAGCCACAAGGATTAGAACTACCTGGAAGATCTGGCTGTCGGTTAAAATCTTTACCGAAGACTGCTCTTCTGAAAACGTGGAGAGAGTAAGTGAAACAGAGGGAGGGGCAGGCTGATGAGAAAAAGTAAGAAACCAAACTTCTTTAAATTCGTATTGTAGTGATTTGTTAAACAGTTACCTTGTCCTGGAAGTGCTCTGTTTATGAGGACCATGGAAGTGCTTTTTTCTTTCCTGTGGGAGAAGGGAAGCAATGAGGGAAATGAAAGAGTTCATTTGAGTGCCATATTCACATAAGGCTAATTTGTAGAAGCTCAAAGCAGCTGAACACATTTACGGCCAGCACTGCCCCACAAAACTTCACTTGAGAAGGCTAATTGAGATTCTTCAGGAGAACTCCCGGCCTTCAGCAGTTAGGGAACGTTTCATTAGCATTCTGAGCCTCCCCCTTTTCTAGAAGGCTAAGTCTGACTCTCCTGGCCTGGGTTCACGGCTTGTGAATTTCCAGCAGAGTCTAATCACTATCATTGTAGGGCTGCTGATGCGGTTTTGCAGCCCCTTTGCCTTTTTTTTTTTTCCTTTTGGTTTCAAACTAAAGTTGCATTCAACACGACTGTATTAGTTATACAGGAATACTGTTTAAAAAAAAAAAAAAAACAGAAATGATGCCCCACCTCCAGGACTGTAACATACAGGCTGAACTCGCTAATTAAGACACCTCTGTCTCAAACTAGAGGCGTGCTTTCTATAAAAGAGAATCGTTAGAGCTGATGGCTGGAGTTCAGAGACCAGTAAACTCAATAAAATCTTATATTCTACCATTTTCAACTCTATATAGATGCAGTATTTGAACAGTTGACTTTTAAAGATCAGTGAGAGGATGACACCCATTTGACTATTCTTATTTTTTACTAAAATGACATGTTGTAGGTTCCTCTGTATATTTTTTTAAATGCTTAAAGATGTTGGAGAAATCAGTGTCATGGGAAACTGCATGTTTACTTTAAACATTTAATTAGAAGCCTCTCCCACGAACTAGGAAAAATTTCCTCTCACTGCTATCTTAACATCTATTATTACAGGCTTACAAAGAACCATAGGATAAAACTAAAATAGTACAAAGGTCTCCAGGTATCTGCCATGATTATTATTGATGAGTTTTCATTTGTATGTAAGCAATGACACATACACACACACATTTACATACACATATATGTGCATACGTGTATATAACCAACTGCCTAGGCCCAAAGTTTGGCTGAATTATTCCATCTGTACTTTTCACATAAGAAAAACAAAAATCTATACATTTGCCTCTATCTAAAAGGTAACATCGTCTTCCAAGAAGTATTTCATAATTTTTCTAGAGTAAAAGGTAAAATTTCTTACTGCTGTAACATTTAAATAAGTATTTTCCTTCTATTGGATTATAACAACATACTTGAATATACTTTTTCCTTTCAATTTCCAACTACTTTTTTTAATGACATTCTGAAGGAACGCCTATTAGTAAATGAAATTCCACTGACAATTTATTTCAGCCTTTAATATATTTTCTACTAAAAATCAAGCTGTCAAGACAGAAAAATATTACTGGTTTTGTTATGACAAGAAAACAAGTGAGAATTTTTAATTCACAAAGGATGAAAACACAAGACATTGATCTCATTATACATACAATATTACAATAAGCTGATTAGCTGTGGACTATTAAAACATTCAAGACTTCACATACACACAGGTGTACTTGGAAACAAGAAACACAGGACAATTTTAATCTTTGATATGTCATAACTACCAAGAGAAAGAACATCACTGATTTGAGTCTAATTGTTTTCCTGGCATTACAATCACTATATAGGCCAGGCCTAAAGCATACTGTATATTGTTAAGGACATCTTTAGGCAAATATAAACATTCTCATTTGGGAGCTTTTTCTCCCTACCCAAAAAACAATACTTTCCCATTGCTGTCAAGTAGCTTGGTTTGTTATCAATTTAACAAGATCACAACAACAAACAACATTTTCACCACAAAACTCAGGTGAGAGGTTTTTACGCAGGTCATACAAAAAATATTTGTCCCCAAGAAAAGTAATCTGTAAATTATAGATGCAACCCTAAGAAAAAGAATCTTGGTTACAAATCATTCACTTTCAAATATTGATGAAGAAATAAAGAGTGGAGGGATGGGAGGGGGTGGGAGGGGATGGAAGGGGTGGGAGGGGGTAGGAGGGGGTGGGAGGGGGTGGGAGGGGGTGGGAGGGGTGGGTGGCAGAGGCACTGGCATGGCAGGGAACACAAAAGGTGTGAAACGAGGAAAACATTTGCCACAGGAAGTACTGGATTCAGTTGATTTTTTAAAAATGAGGTATTATAAGAGTGTGCCAGTAAATGCAAAAACAAAACAAAATTATAAACCAAAATACACATTTCCAATGGAAAAATCTCTAAACCTCTTATAGTTTTCTTTATTCGGATTAGACATTTCATATACAGCAGTTAATCTAGAAAAATACATTTTAAAAAATCTTCAGCAGACCATGCTCTCTGTAACAAAACCTTCCAAACCCTGTTTTATTATACAAACCAATCTACAATAGTAATGCAAAAAGAAATTCTCAAATTTAGCAATGTCATTTTCGATCTGACTTCCCTCTAATTTACACATGGGTTTCCACTATTCGTACTGCAGTTAGAATTCTGTAATAAATTTTTTCTAATGTATTCTGTACATATTAAATAATCTAAAAGGTTCCTCTTGTAGTGCATTTACCATTTAGCAAGTCTATTCAGCATTGTTCCAGTACCATTTGCATGACAGTGATTTGCCTGTAAATGTAATTAAAATCTAAAAGTGCACACAGTTAACTTTCTCAAATAACGGCCTATTTCTGGAGGAACCCTAATATTCACGGAGAATTACCAATATCGTGATTAGAAATGAGAGGTTAGAATGTACTCTGAGACTATGTAACACAATTATATACATAAGCTAAAGGACAGTGAGTCTTTAGCCTGTATTTACATCAAATAACGTTGGTCTCCACAGGGTCATACCAAGAACTCAGTATGGCACTAGGTAGATTAGGGTTGTTAGCTACAAGTCAGTGTAGCACAGACGGCCCCCAATACCCTGAACCGGCTTATGCTAAATTAAACTCCAGTATATCACAGTGTTTTAAGTACTGTTAGTATGCTGCTGTGCTGCTCCGTGAAGACAGCAAGCCTTCATCGAGGGATCGCATCTGGGTTATAATGGGTCCTAGCAATCAGACTGCCACTGCATGCAGAAACCCCGAAAAAAAACAACACAGGTTTCAAAACAGATATACTTCATTTCGTTTAAAATGCCCAGGAGCGTTTTCAAAATAGGTGATAGTAAGTATTGTTCTATCGAGTGATGAACCTATTGAATCATGAGAAGAAATTCTACGTCATCCAGTTTGAGGAGAAAAAATGTAGTATTCTTACCAAATTATCCAGTGTATATGACTGGTTAGAATCGCAAGTTTTGATTTTTACTGGAATTCAGAGTATGAAATGCAAACATTCAGGATAAAATTAATTCAAACGTACACACAGTTCTATCAACTTGCAACAGAGCAGCAAATATGAGGGCCTATCACACATCTGGACTCTCCCATTCCCTTCCGGTCCCTCAGAAAAGTGCAAAATCAAAGAGTCACTGCTTGGTCCAAACATAAAATACATCAGGTGTAAGGACGTGGAATCTGATGAAATCCGGCTTCTATTCCACAGGTTCTCTTCAGTAAGAGTCAACGTCCGAAGATGGAATTTACCTCGAGAAGAATTAACTCTACAATCTGATTCTGGTAGACGGTATGAACTGCTATGTTGCCAGTCTCCTTCTCTGGCTTTAACAGAGTAGGACCAAACACAATTGCTATACTCTGATACGTCATTCTGTTTTTTTCTCCGTTTTCTATCACTCTAAGAGGAAAAACAAAAATTTTAGTTAAAAGAGAAAATTTTTAAATAGGGGAAATTCTTCAAAAAATATTATAAACAGCTTGCATTTAGAAAAGAGGAATAATGCTCATTTTCCTAAGGTACATATAAACTATTTAACCAAATAGAATTCAGTCTGAATAGCACGTAAATCTTTCTTTTGCATAAACACAGCTGAAAGGTATACATATTCTCACAAACTTTAAATGTGTGATATTTCAGCTTAGTTTTAAAAATAAGACATAGACTTGAATACCTATTACAATTCAGGTAACAATGATTCCTCTGCTAGGGTGACGGGGAAAATATCATTAGGGCACAGAGATTAAACTTTGAATTTTACTCATTTTATGCTATTTTTTTTAAAAATCTCTCATACTGTGATCACTTATTTTAGTAATCTCGTGTTCTTTCTATCAGAAGTTTCAGAGTGACTATGTAGTAACTCAGACCTAATTACCTTGACTTCAAGGTAACTGAATATTCCTCACTTAACCAATCTCATCTTCATCATAATTAACTTTTAGCCACAATTTCTGAACACTTACTACGTGCTAGGCATTATATAAATGCTTCACATATGAAATCTACTTCAGTGTATTCTTTATACCAAACCGTTTTACCTACGAGGAACTGGGGCTCAGAGAAGTCATCTTTCTCATGTTACAAACAGGCGAGCAGCACAGCGGGGCTCTGAACCTAGGTCTGCGTGGCCCTGGCCCCGGGGGTCCTACACCACATCTCATACCCGTGCACTTCTCCGACCTTCTTTTTCCCCCTAATTATTCCTTCTCTTTTGTGGTGAGACTCTTACCTTTTGAGATGTCTAAACAGAGTCTGCATTGTGTCCTGATTAGGCTTTGGCAACTGTTTGATTAGATCCTTCACAGCAGAGACACGCTGTCTTGGTTCTTGTTCTGAAAAAAGACAATGACTGGAGATTTTGCATGAAACTGAAAGCAGTGACATTATTTTGGAACCTGGTATTTGGTAATACACAGTGACACCTGGTGGTTACATTTAAAATTTCTGGAGTAAAACAATCCTTTGAAAAAACTTGTTTAAAATATCAAGCAGTGTTGTAGCAGCTACAGAGGGTTTTCACCATCTAGGGAAAAAACTGAGTGGAGTTAATTACATACTTACTAATTGCATTAACAAAATCATTAAAATGATTAAATGTAAAGAGAGGTTCTGGTAATTCTCGAAAAAACATTTTCAGTGCTCCAGTGATGACATGAATATCTTCCCATTTACTATCCTTCAAGTCCAATTTCTCATCTGGAAAACAGTAGGAACGGGAAAGTTTCTGAAATTATTTTAAACCAATTCTAACAGTCGTGAGTTAGTTATTCTGTATATAACAATACATGATCTTACCATGATTGACTGTAAACCTCAGCTTCTGGATCACTGCAAGGTTGCCACTAACTCTATAAATCCCATCAACATCCAACCCTAAGAGACAAATAACAATAATTTTATGTTTAAAGTTCTTGTTGGCTTCTTCTAAAGATGCTTTCATGTTTTAGAATTCTTATTTATTAACATTAGCCTAAAATAAAATTACTCTTTTCCTCTAAATGGCTTTTTATAGATGCTTGGCAGTGAGAGGGGGGTGGAGATTCGCTCTGCATCGTCTGGTAAACAGCAACAAATCTACTTTATCATGTAGACCGTGGATCACCATCTCAAGGAAATCATCTCAAACTTGAAATACTAGCAATTTAAGATAAACTTCGGCAAACACCTGAAGATAATTCAAAAAGTAAAGGAAGCCAGTAGATAAAATCAGCCCACCCGTTTCTTGGCACGTCATTTGAGAGTGTAAATGTACATATTAAGGTGCTCTCTGAATCAAAGTGCTTGTCATATTAAGTGCTTGTAATAAATAAACTTAATACAAGCCAGCAACTAAAATAATGGTTCTACAACAACTGATAATTTGATGCAGTTATTAATTTCTTTTACATATGAAACAGAATCATTTGAAATTCACACAACGAAGCCCCAAAATTCATATATTCATTAAATGATAATGATGCACACACTTAACACTATCTAATGTGCTACTCATTTACGTTCCAGTAAAGCCAAGGAGCATGGCGTCTCTACTGTCAGGCTAGCAGAAATCTCTGTGACTAGCAGAAATTACATTTTATGCAAATATTTTAATTACACAAGATATTTTTGATGATATACTGATATAAGTTAATGGGACTGCAGTCTAGATACTGTTATTTTAAAAGCCAGTATAAATATTATAAACATGTTAAAATTAACCAAAACAGAAATTAGTTTAAGTCTTCAGAAGTACAGGAAATGACATAAAGAGGATTTGTCTTTTGCACACTTTAGAGTTGATTTAGCAGTTTGGGAATGTCATCTCATTTTTATTATAAACAGAAGAAACTTCCCCTTAGTAAGTAAACACTATCTCCTCCTGTCTCTTACACTGCTGGATCATTTCTTAATAAACACAGTTTCACAATCACCACGTCCATTTTAAGCAAATGCCAACAACTCCCAGTGGCTTCAAGGAATACCATACGCTGAATCAACCCTAAGTACTGAACACGCAATAGATGACTGCAAAGGCCTTAATTTGAAACAATGAAAAAAAAATAGTTTTTTGCAAAAAAGATGCTTTTCTTGACAACTTATGACTATAAAGAACTTTTGGTTGCAACACTCAAAATCATAAAAATCCTAGAGATTTTGATGGCAAACAATGGGTGGTGTGCTTAACTTTAAAAAAAATTCATTTTCTTACCATGTTGCTCAACATGTTCAATGCACAACTTCACAAATTTTGGCACGGTGCCATTCTCTCTCTGACACAGATTAGCAAGATTGGCTCCAAATACCTGATCTGAAAGAGATTTCAAGAAATGAGTCACCTTGCTAAACTTTAGTTCACAAAATGGCTAAATGATTCACAGTGCAACAGAAGATACCCCTGCATGCAGACACTTTCACCACAACGCACGCCTGTCTGATCCGTACTCGCCTACCTCTTCCGACTCCAAGCTCCAAGAACACCCTCCTTCATTCCTGCCTGGCTCCCTTCTTACCTTCCCCTCCTGTGCGGAGATCAACCTTCCCCCAAACGGAGCTCCTTCTCACCACTCCTGGTCTCAGCTAAAATGCCACCTCCTTTTAAGAACCCTCTGACCATCCTAAGGCAGCCCAATTCCAGTCACTCGCTGTTTTATCACTATGTCAGATTCTTCAGGTAAGTCACCATTATTCTAAATTACCTTGTCTGTCTCTCATCTTTATAGAAGTTTCATGCGGGCAGGGACCCTCTCATTCTTGAATGCCAATAGTTATTCCCAGCACTGAGGCTCAAGTCCACCACTTAGCAAATACTCAAATATTTTTAAACTATTAAAACATGCCCATCTGGGCTTCCCTGGTGGCGCAGTGGTTGGGAGTCCGCCTGCCGATGCAGGGGACACGGGTTCGTGCCCCGGTCCGGGAAGATCCCACATGCCGCGGAGCGGCTGGGCCCGTGAGCCATGGCCGCTGAGCCTGCGCGTCCGGAGCCTGTGCTCTGCAACGTGAGAGGCCACAGCAGTGAGAGGCCCGCGTACCGCAAATAAAAAAAAAAAACAAAAAAAAAAACACATGCCCATCAGATTGGCATTGACATATATACACTAATATGTATAAAATGGATAACTAATAAAAACCTGCTGTATAAAAAAACAAAATAAAATTCAAAAAAACAAAAAAAAAACCACACGCCCATCGTGTGCCAACGTCTGATTTCACAAAATATATCAAAGTCCGTTCTAGTAATCTTTCAACCCAACAGTTCTGAAATTCCACATCAGTGCTAAATATTAAGGAAAACACACAAAATACAGTATTGGAAGTGGATGAACACCACCAGAAAGTGGCAAGTTTGTATTTCTCGTTGAAAAGGTCTGACGAAGAATGAGCAGCAGTTTCTATCCATTTATTTGTGAGGCTTTTTTGAAGGTTCTAAGCTCAACGTGCTAACTTCACGTGCATTATCTGGGGGTGCCTGCTTACCCTTAACTCTTTAAGGCTGCTAATCTGAATCACTTAATTAGCTGAACTCTTCCTAGAAGTTTTAAATAGCTTTTTAATGAAACTCATTTGTGTATTTTAATCTAGATGCTTTGCGTAACAGATGTTTCTGCAATGGTCTTTGTTAGAAACTTCATCATCAAAGACAGCTCTAATATATATGGTATAAATTATGTTACCTTTTCCTATAGTTTTATTATGAACAAAGGTCTCTGTTTTGAGTCATGTGTTAGAAAATTTTATCTTTGGAATTAAACATGCTTGTAAAAACTAAAGGTATATATATACAAGTATATGTGATTTTAAAGAATACTTTCCTATTAAGAAAATATTCTGTTAGTACATTATGGTTCTTATACATGAAAATAAAATGTAAAAATTAGTTAGAAAAAAACACTTTATCCTAATTTTAAAGTTACCTTAAATGAGAACTGGAGGCAAACAATCAAGAATAAAATTGTACATTATCTTTTCTTTCTACAGCTAGTGATTACTTGAAATTTCTTCTGATCTGTGCATCTCAAAACTAAAAATCTGTCATTCTGAAAATCTGCCACGCCACCCCATCACATCCAGGTAGCTCCTCTGGTACAGAGTTTCTAAAAAGCTAATTTGGTATTTATGTCTGTTTGATGCTTTAGTTAAAATAAACTCTTCATGCGCATTAAAAAATCAATTTTAATTACTCAAATGTATTTTAATCACTGAACCTGATAACTTTATGAATAAAGAATGAGACATTTTTACTGCTTGGAAAATTTTCAGCTTTTAATGTAAAATGTCTTATTTCCGATTTAGGCCAAAGTTCATTATTACAAACATCACTTCTACCTACCTTTAATATAACCTTTTTCACGAACAGCTTGCAAAGTGGGGCGTCGTGTAAGAAATTTCTTTAAGTTTTTCTTGGTTTTTTTCTGTTCTGAAGAATCTATGCTAGATACTTTCGTGGCTTAAGACAGATAGATATTAAGCATTTTATAAAATAAAGGCTTTTTTGATGAAAATTTTTCCACCTAGTACTCAAAACATATTAATCTCATATATAAAAAGTCACAGTATATAAATTCAGTTTTTCTAACTTTAATACGGTTTAAGAGTAACACATGAAGAATCAAAAACTAACACAATTTCAAAGTGACAAACCAAATGAAACATTTCATTTTTATCACTAAACACTGACCGCAAACTGTGCCTTCTTTAGTATATGTGCCAAGACATTTGTAAGTCATTCTAATTTATATTCATCATTTCACAAATGATACAGTCTTGGACTCTCCATCAGGTTTAGACGGTAAAATGACCAGCAGAAAATAAAGTAACCAACCCATAAAACATAAACAAAATCCCTACCCTTCCCCATACTCACTGAACTAGGAGTCAGGGGATATATATGTATAAATATCCATCACAACTATTTGTACTTCAAGCTAAGACTCATCATAACTATCTCTACTCCGAGCTAAGGATGGGACCACCTGGATTTCCACATTGCCTGCAGACCTGATTTATCTTTGGGTTACAATAATAAAAATTCAGAAAGTAAATTTCTTGGAAATAACCATATTTGAAGAAAGTTGAGAGCACAAACAATATATTAGTAAAGAATTAAAACAATAGAAGTTTCATGGTTTACACTATTATACAGAGACAGTGTCAGTACTAGGCCTAAACTTCATAAGAATGTGGGAGAAAAAAAGGAGAACTGATTTTCTAACCATTCAGTTAATGTGAAGACCAAAAATTTCTCAGTTAAATGTGGATTTGTTAAAATAGATTTAAGCAGGTTCAAGTCACGGGTAATGGCCTATTTAAAGCACATAATTCACAAGAGGCCTGTGTTAGAAAATGCAATCCTTGGGACTTCCCTGGCGGTCCCGTGGTTAGGACTCCCGTGCTTCCACTGCAGGGGGCACGGGTTCCATCTAAGATGCCTCATGCGGCATGGAGTGGCCAAAAAAAAGGAAAGAAAAGAAAATGAAATCCTTACAACTGCTGGCGTTTCTCTGGTCCTGTAACATAATATGTGGTCTGGAGATTAAATGCACAGACATATCCCAGTCTAGAGGCGGCTGCCTGGCATCCAATAGGGAACTATGGTACATATCCCGTGACTTCTGACTTCTTAATGTCTAAGGGTCTATCTAGAATCTTAGTAATTATGTATTTTCCAATCAATAAAGTTCAGCTTCCTAGAGGCCTCAACACAAGCGCATTCTGTTGTGCACATTTTTTTCTCTTGAAAGGGTATCATAATATCTTAAAATTAATGTGATTCCATCGGGGTGCATACGATTAGGCTGAAAAGTGATGATGAGTTGGGCTTCCCTGGTGGCGCAGTGGTTGGGAGTCCGCCTGCCGATGCAGGGGACACGGGTTCGTGCCCCGGTCCGGGAAGATCCCACATGCCGCGGAGCGGCTGGGCCCGTGAGCCATGGCCGCTGAGCCTGCGCGTCCGGAGCCTGTGCTCCGCAACGGGAGAGGCCACAACAGTGAGAGGCCCGCGTACCGCAAAAAAAAAAAAAAAAAAGATTATGAGTTAACGAGGAGAGAGAACACTGAACCACTGAGACTGCAACTCCTGAATCTTAGAAGTCTTGCAACACTGGAGAGTCCACTCAGCTTTCATATATTTACTCTAAACCTTTGCTAAGAGAATAAGCTCACTCAAACCACTAGCAACACCGGGAAAGAAAACTTACAACGCGATTTCTTCAGATCCTTATGGTCCTTTTCTTTATCGTGCTTTTCTATTCCTGGTGAATCTGGTACGTCCTCCTCAATCGCTTCATCGGGTTCTACTGTCTGTTGGTTAGAGATTTTCCAAACACATATTACTTTTGCTATTACTTTAGATGTAATTCTCAGAATGATCAGTAGTCGACTCTTCCAAATGATTTTAGGGAACCAATTAGTATATACGATATATGATTTAGCTATTTGATAAATCTTTAAAAATACTCTTCCCCCTACCCCCAATGATGGCATTAACTGAATTTCGATAAAGAAAAAATTACTGATAATTCACAAGGATAATGCTCTTGTACTGATGGTGATGCTATCTTGCCTCATTTTGATCAAGTGACAAGTAATAACAGTTAAAAGGTTGGGCTATATAATCTGTGGTGATAGAACAGGATGATGGTACATTGTTGATGATAGGACAGATAAAGCTAACTAGCAATGGTACCTTAACTGCTTCACACCAACAATCTTTTAAAATTGCACTTTGTGTCAACAGTTAATTGACATCACTCATTACTCACAGACCTACGGATATCAGGAATTGAAAGAAATCCTAGAACTCATTTACAGCCTAACTACGGTCACTTTTACAAGTTAAAAAGCAGACTGAATTCTCAAAGCTAAAAACACTGCTCTGCCTTTTACTCTGAGGTCCTCTCTCCACCCAGAGTTTATTTTTGTGCACAGTGTAAGGAAAGGCTCCAATTCTTCTCAGACATCCAGCTGACCCAGCACGTGCTCTACCTGGCACAGAGTGTCCAAAGGTACGTGGGTCTGTCTCCAGGCTCTTTATTCTGTTCCACAGGTCTGTATATCTATCCCATTATGGATACACAGCTTTATAAGGTCCTGACATATGCTACAACAAGTCTTCTTCAAAGGTGTCTTGCATATTCTTAGCCCTTTGCATTTCTATATGAATTTTAGAATAAGTTTGTCAAGTTCCCCCAGAAAACCTACTGGGATTTTGAATGACATTCAAAAATCTCAAACCTACAAATTTATAAGCCATTTGGAAGAATATTATATCTTTACATAATTGAATTTTTTAATCCATGGACATACTTCTCATTTAAGTTTCTGTCAATGTCTCTTAATAAAGTTTTGTAATCTTGCCCATCTCTTTGCCCTCAGTATCTTTTGCCACTTCGTAAATAGTACACATTTAAAATTTTTAGAGTCAATTATATGTTCCTCTCTTTTCAGTTGGCTTATTCCCTGAACCCTTAGGCCTTAATTTAAAAAGCCACTTTCTCTGCAAGGCCTCCCTTGATCCCCACACTAGATTAGCCCCTACTTAATCGGAGTTTTTATAGTTCATTATATGAACTGTTCAGTTGTCTGTCCTCAGTAACCTTCTGTCTTTGATTGTAAGCTCCATGCATTAGGTGCAGCATCCGGTTGCACGCTGCTATACCCCAGTGCGTAAGGCACTCACATGTGTGTGAGATGGACGCGGCCACCCTTGCTTTCAAGGGGGGTAGCGAGCACATTACGGTGACTAGACCTGCAAGTCCGTACTGGGTAGAGGAGAAGGTACATTTGAAAAGACTGGGCTCAGGTTGCTGAATTCTAATAGGAGTCACGTAAGGTTTCTGTGCAGGGGAGGATTATAAAAGTGACATCAGGAAGTTTCATACAGTAGTGGCATTAACAGTGCATTGGTGGGGGATGAGATGAAATAAGGAAAACTGTTTAGGAGGTTACTCTTAATATCAACATTTAAAGGCCTGCCCATGGTTTCAGGAATAAATGGAAAGAAAGGGACAAGGTTCAGAAACATCCACAGTATTACAAACTGCAAAGGAAGAATTCACATCTAGATTGGTAAATAATTTGCTAGAAGAGGTAAAAGTTGGAGGCGGAAGAGTTAAAGAATACTCAGATTCCAAATCTGGGTGATTTGAACTGGGTGAATCATAAAATTTTGGAGCTTAAAAGGATACTTGGAGACAATCCAGTGCAATCTCTCTATTTTTTTTAAGTAGAAAAACTGAGACTCACAGAAGGAGAACACCTTGATACAATCACAAACCTTACTAATAATGAAGCGTCACCTATAAAGTCTCTGAAAGACATCTCCATCTCCACTAAAGCCAGTGATTCCCAAACTTTTTTTGTCTCCATTTAGTTTAAAACCTGTATTACATACTCCCGTAAGTATTCACTTTCATTTCACTTCTGTCACTGATACATGATCCTTAATCAGGAACCATGTCCCCATATGGTGAGGGGGTAAGAGTACAGCCTAAGAAAGTACAGCTTCTAGTTGGTTATCACTGCTCTTACAAACACAGCTTCAGAATATAAATGCGAGGTTCTTTTTGGTTGTAATACACATGAGAAGAAATTTTCCAGGAACATGAGGGTACTCTGAGTAGAAAGGTCACTAGGAAAGAAAAAGTACAAATGACAAGACGACAGCTTCATGCATCTCACCATTTTGCTCAGGATCTGTTTCCACCAAATAGGATGATTTCCAAAGCATTCACTCCATGAATAAATACTACATACTAGGCACAGTTAGACCGTCCCTACCTCCTGAGCTATTTTCTTTTTGAACCAATGCCTCATGTGAAAGTTATGTGAAATCTACTGGTGGCAAAATCCTATAAATGCCAATGTTAAATGACTCATCAGCCCCTGGGAATTGCTAAACTAATCACTGTCTTTCCTACCTCTTTCAAAATATGTATTTTTTAAAAGTATTTTTTTAAATATAAATTGGAAACTAGATATATAATAACCAGTTAGAAAGCCAAAAAACAAAACAAGAGAAGCAGCTCTAAAGTTAAAAAAAACATTTACCTGAGTCAAACACATACCTGATTACTGATAGTGCTACTAAGAACTTTAAACCACTCATTGATAACAGCATCATTATCAGACTGAATCAGCAGTTCGGTCCCTTGACGGGTTTTCAGCTTTAGAGATAAGAAGGAAAAAAAAAAAAAAGCATGGTTAGTGCTTTCAATGAAGTAAATAAATACATTTAATTCAAAGTCTACAAAACCACCAGAAGATTGGATGCCATGTATCATATTAATGGTGGAAAGGTTACAGTACTCCACAGTGATGGAATTATCTTTTCTTTTAGTATAAAAGAATACCAGCTGGATAATTTTATAAAACATGACGTTTTTCTCACAGTAAATTCTCAATGAAAATCTAATAATTTAGGATCCCAAACTCCGTCACACAAACAACATAAAACTTGCTGGAATCTAGAATACTTTATCATTAAAAAATAAGTTCAAGTACCTACGCTGTGCATTTTAAATGAGAATTGAAACATAATTTGTTAAGAAATAAAATCTATAATATTTTAACATAAGTTTGAGAATTTCTCTCTCTGGTTAAAAAAATATATATAGAAAGAGAATATACAAGAGTTAGACTTTCAATATTGACTATTTAATAGGAAATTATACATCACAAGCCTTCTGGACAGAAACATCACTAAATTGTAAAATCATGAACTAACTAAAGTAAGGACACGATATATGATTCTACATGAACGCAATAACCCATTTATGTATGATCTCCTGGGTTCAAAGTTTCTCACACCTGACTGAGGAAGAATTTTGAGGTATTTATAGAAATCATTCCTCCTATTTTATGTTTGGTAAGTGTCTGATTTTCTTTTTTCCTAGAGGAACATATGGCAATGTTTCCCAAACAACATTCTGAGATATATTCCTCAAACAGCTCCTGAAGTAATGTTTTAAAAGGCATTCCTCAAAAAAATAAAGAACTCATTATGTGATGTTAATTTGGGAAGTGCTAGATTGAAAAGAGCTAAACAAGACTCCATCCTTCAAGACTTCTCAGAGTTTTGCTATTCCAGGGTGCACCGTGACTTCCTAACAGAGGAATAAAATATATACTTTCTCCCAAATTTATTTGACCATGGGACCTTCTTCATTCTGGAATGAAACAAGGCTACCTCAGGTAACAGTGACTTCCTTTCCTGCATTTCTTCTAGAAAGTGGGCCAAGATACTCTGTTAGAGGGTCTCACTTTGTAAAAGTAAGGAAAAGCATGCAGTCTCTTTGCTTGAAAAGAAAGTTTTTTTAATAATCTAGTGGGGGAATAATTTACAGATGAGGAAAGCCCCAGGTACATGAGAACAAGCGCTACATTAAAAGCATAGAGCAGCAGCATCTGTGCTGTGGTAATGTTTCTTGTGGGTCTTGGAAGAGAGGGAACATTTGACAAGGAGAGACTAGCAACGGTTGGTATTAAAGGCAGATCCATCAGGAGTGAAAACCATCAAGACAGGAAAACCCGGGTTCCACGTGGGAAATATCAACTGTTCTAATCTGCCTAGACGACAAGTAGGAAAGCCCTGAGACAGGAGAGATTCTTTGCAAAGACAGTCCGAGCGCCCTCTGCCCTCTGCATACGCAGCCCTGTGCAGTGTTGCTGCCCCTCCACCAGCGGGGGGGCCGTGCTTTAAGCCACAGAACACACTGCTGTTTGGCTCTTACATCTGGTCCCCAAGAAGCCTTGCGGCTCCCACTCTGGCCCCCCCTGGAACCCTGACATGTGAAGAAGCCTGGGGTCACCTCCTTGAGGAGGAGAGATGGTGACCGGGAGCCCAGCCAACAGTTGGCACCAACCCAGAGGGGGGAACTAGACGGTCCAGCCCCAGTCAGGCCACTGGATGACTGAAGCCGGGTGACTGGACCCAGATGCGACCAGAAGAACCATTCAGCTCCGCACAGGCCAAACCAAACAAGCAAAACGGTTCTTTCCTCAGGCTACTAAGTTTGGGGATGGTCTGTTAGGCAGCAATAAGTAACTGATACAGGATCGTGCATTACCGCGGAGGGCTTTTAATGACAAATAGGAAAGTTTTAATTTGTTTTTTAATATTAGATTTGGTAGGCAAAGGGAACCACACCCTTTTATTGTTGCTGGGGAAAGGCACGACTTGTGGAACAAAGGCTTGTAATACATCTTCGGAGATCCAGTGACTTATGCAAATGAAGCCAGATCTTTACACCAGCTTTTTTCCTTAAATTATGAATCAAAGTAACTTAATGACTAACTTTGCCTTAACTAGTCACACTGAAAGACCATTTCCCGAAATAACTCAAAACAGAACATGAAGCTACTATGGTTAAGAATGTGGATTATACTTAGAGAATAATTTATTACCTCAAATACATTCTTTTTGCTGGATTTATCCTTTGAAGCCATCTCAATCGTTGCCCCCTTAAGGTCCACCGTGAACTCTGGTTTGGACTGATTACTCCCAAACTTCGTTTTAGAAAAAAGGAAAAACCTTTATGTTATATTCATGTACGTGTGTGTATCCAAAAAGAACACGACCAAGTTTATATTGTTGACAATCAATCAAAGAGGTGGTCCCCTCAAATCCCTCGTCTCTTTTCGTATTATAAAGTAACAATTCCTACTTTAAACCGAAATTGAAAAATGTAAGACATGATTATATACAGTTCATAGAAAAGGAAACAAAATGGCTCAACCTCCATCATTATAAGAAAAATACAAAATAAAGCCATAGTAAAATCTTTTTTCACCCATTAGTGCAAAAACAACAAAAAAAAGTTCGATGAAAAACTGCATTGGTGAGGCTACAGAGTAACAGGCCCTCATTTGCAAGCAGGATATGGATCAGAACTCCTAGAGAAGAAAAGCTGCTCATACGGTATTTACAAATTTATAAAGACATGTATCCTTTGGCTCAACAATTCTATATTTTGGAATTTATTCTAAATATCTATGACTAGGTAAAATGATGTGTTCAAAAGGCGATATTCTTACATACATATAAATAATATCTGGCAGAAAAACAAGTTCTTTTCCACCTAGTAAATACTCTAAACCTGATTTCGTGCTTTCAAGGGTTATTTTCTTATCAACTATTTATGTTGTCAACAACTAACAATAACTTGTAAAAACAACATCCTAAGCCCCATGTTCTTCTATTCAGCCTTTGTTAGAAATAAAAACTAGAGCCAGGTGCTCTAAAGCCTCAGCAATTTAATGAGGAACCATGAACAGAAGAGGAAAACAGTGGACATGGGTGGTTTGAGAAGAAGCAGCACTTAACTATTATATTTTGTTAACCAGACAAGGAAAAGATTAGAAAATATCAGAAAATTTATGTTAAATATAGACCTACTCTGTATCTTGCCATCATAACTTAAATTTCTGTTTAGTCTGTTAACTGAGAATAGAAAATAGAATTCCTATGTTAGTGTAGGGTTTGGGGGTTTTAAAATCTTTAAGGGCTGATGAGTTGTAATCTTTAAGGTCATAAAGATTTGTTACAGGAAATTTCATTTGCTAAAATATTTTCAAATTATGTTTGTCATTGGAAATGGATCTTACCCCCCAATCCTGTGATAACTTACCACTATTCATAACATTAATGACTACTGCGTAGTTTCACATTTAAAAAACGGTTTGACTTCCTCTGTTCCCGTTTACTTCATCTTTTCAGTGTGGACTTAAATAATATACTTGTTATAACTAAACAAAACTTAGGATGTTATATTGAATTTATTAGTGGAATCAAAACAAAATTTAGGGTATTTCATGGAATTTTATTAGTGGCATCATAATAAAATTCACAACAAAAATTTCAACAATTCTACAAAGCCTCTGCCTTCCTTAGTACCTTTTGTCATTCAAAAGACATGTAATTAATCATAAAGCTATGATGGGCACAGATAACTTTCTGAGCAAATTTGATATATCTCAAAAGTCACAAAACTTAAATGGACACATTTAACAAAATGATAGAAATCAACTTAATTTAACTTGTCATCATGACATGTTCTGTAGATAGTTAGCTATAAGGTAAGATATAAGTAGCCAACCAAATAAATTATAGCAACCAAATACAAATATCAATACAATCACATAACATGGAATGCTATAAAAATGCTTCAATGTGGTTGGCAAAATTTCGGGTTTGTTATCCATTATTTCTCAAAATCTAGTCCTGCTTTTCTCTACTGTAATCATCGCTCCAATGCATTCATGGCAAAGAAAACAGAACTACCGTGGCAAAGGACATGCAACAAGAAAACATACAGTGACAGCGGACACAGGAGCAGATTTTACATATGCGACAGCAGGCCGGCGGCTGACAGAGTTTGTCCAAGAAGAAAGCAGCGAGAGCAGGAGCTCAGAGACTGAGCCCTGCCGGCAGAATGACTTGATGGGAAAAGGGAAGAAAATGACGATGTCATTACAGTGCACAATGGCAAAATGACGTACAAGAGAAAACCATAACGGAACCAGAGAGGACAAAAACAGGACTCCGTAAGCAGGTAACACAGGCCAAGCTGCATCTCCAAAATATTTTTCAAAGGCCCTAGAATTTATCTCAGAGTATTTTCTGACTTCTGAATTTATTCTATAAATTCATGTTTTATTTTTAAGATGAATGCTTTATACAACTTACTTTAAGCTAACTTGTTCTCCCGTATACTCACAATGGAAGCCTTGGGGGAATGGAGAGGAGTCCCTGAGCCCCTCCTATGGCCTGCGGGCCTTGTCCTCTGGTCCCTGTCCGCGTCCTCTCTCGGGAGAGGCCCTGCCACCCAGCTTGCCCTCCCCGTCCTCTAGGACAGTGGAGCTCAACCAGAGGCGATTCTGCCACTTGGGAACATCTGGCAATGTCTGGAGACTCTTTCAGATGGAGGTGGGGTGCTGCTGTTACCTGCTGAACCCCCCAATGCATAAGACAGTCCCCACAACAAAGTATTATCTGGTCCAAAGAAGCCACTGTTTTTAGAAATTTGAAAGCATCATATAAATGAATTTGAACAACTACCAATATCTGTGGGGTGACTTCTGAAATACTCAAGGAATATGAGTATTTAAATCTGCAGTGAACACAGTGTATGTCGTGTCGTCTTGTGACTGTGCACGTGCTGGTCCCCCTGTTACAGTGTAAGCTCTGAAGACGGGGGTCACGTTACTCACTTCTGAACCCCCAAGCCTAACACCAGGCCCAGAACAGAGCAAGCTTTTATGTCTGCTGAACAAATGAGGTGAAGGAAGTAAGAAAAGAGAAAGTATAATTTAAGTTACTGATACAACAACCCGGGAGATAACTAATATTTTCCGGAAAACAAGTGACGTCTACCTATCCCGAGGAGAAGGAAAGGCTCGGTGGCTTCTGGATGATACAGCACTGGTGTAAAATCATCTTACAGTGGAGCTGCGTGTGGCATATGCACATTTCATTTACTCAGTTTTTACTACCCGTGAAACCAAAAATAAACACAAAGCATGAATGGTTTTCTAAAAACAGAGCTTCCAATAGTACGGATGGTTTTACTCAGCATCCCGTTGATGAGTATATGCCCTGGAGTAAACTGTAAGATTTGAACTGGCTGTTTTATTTCTTCCAGGGGATCTCGGTATAGGTTTTTGCACCAAGTGTGACACTAATCTGTAAAGAACCATACTTCTCCAGCATGGCCCCGGAACAAACCATCTGAACCCAGCTGAAGGAAAAGCAATCTCTTCTAACATCAAAGGAAAAAACTGGCTCTGCGAGAGACTGACTTCTCACAGCATCTTCCCGAGAGACACTCAAGGGAAATTTTCACTACAGGTGATTTTTGTCCTTTGGGCTTATGTGTTAGCCTCAGGTTAGGTGTGATTTCACTGTATAAACAGGGTAACATTTTACCTACGGAAGATCTAGCTGGTGACCGAGCAGGGAAATAAAGCTAGGATTCTTTCAAACCCTTTTTGAACAATCCTAATTACTGGGTTAATTAAGAAGCATCTTGCATATTTCATCAATTTTTAATATTCATGAGTGTGTATATGCCACATATACTTACATGCTTTTTATTTGAATAATCTTACTAGCGTTTACTTAGGCCACTTAAATTAGTTTTCGTTCCCTTAATATGTGTTACATATGGGAAGAAAAAGCAAGGCAGTTTGAGATTTTTTAATTAGCCATAAAATAAAAATTAAGAATTGACTGTACAGCCAAGCATTTTATCATATCTGTTTAGTTTTTAAGACTATAAAACACCGTGTGACTATGTTTTATTTAATTATACCAACCTGAAATGATTACCATAATGTACTGTATTATTAACAACATATTAATAAAATTTCATTTAAAGGCAAAAATTCAAAGAGTGAATCTCTAAAGTTAAAACTCCATTAAGAATTCTCCAATTTCAAAATTGGCTAGCTCAGGGAATTTTAAGCTACGCTTCTGCTATTACCACATGGTAATGCTATAACACAACTTTAGCTGATAAACAGAAACACCCCACACCCTCTGTCGGCATGAGTTTTAATCATGAGTTCTGAATTATGTAAGGTCCCCAAGAGACCTACATAAAATGCAACCAGACTGTACTAATGGTTCTGTGCCAGGGTATTCACTTAACATCTTCAATTTTTTTTTTAATTTCATTTTCTTTAAATCACATGCATATCTGCCTACCTCAACGATGCCTCACTTACCACAATGATCTATGTACTTGCTTTATCTGTATATACCACAACCTTCAATCTTTAGGGGTCAGTAATTATCAAATAAATGACCATTATCCAGCTTTCTTCAGGAACTTTTTTGTTATTTTAATCTCTAATTGCTTCTCCATTCCTTTTCTTTCATTCACTTCACTCAGTTTCAAATAAAAGTTGAGCCACAAGTAGGAAGAAGAAATAACTGCATCTTCTTCTAGAAATGCATTAATATAAACAAAAAAGTATCATATGCTTCACCTCAGGGGAAAAAGGAGAAATAATTATCAATTTACTTTAAGACAAGTCAAACAAAAATTTCAGTCTTTTAATCTGGAAAGCATATCACAGGTCAGTTCCACCGTACTGGCTGACCAGAGAGCAAATCAAAGCATCAGTGAAGCAAAAGAGAAGAAACATTCCAGAAAGTTCACATTCATGCTCAATCCAGCAGATCTGGGGGGTTGCCATAGCAGAGTATTTGAGGACTAATATGCTCTGCGGCACTCCTGGCTCAGAACAATGTTACGTGGCTGCACTGTAAACGCAGAGGACTAAAATTTGCTTGAATTTTACAAACGGATTTCTCTTTTATCAAACGTAAAGTCAATAGGTCCTGTTAATTTTAAATCAACTCCGTAAGTGTAAGAAATACTGGTTAAGGCAGGATACAAAGCAGACTAAAAACATTAGATTAATTTCATTTTAAAACCTTTTTGGAAATACCCAGAGCATGGACTCTGGAGCCAAAATGGTACCCAGATCTGTCACTTAGTAGCTGTAAGACCTTGAGCGAGGCACTGAACTGTTTTATACTTCATTTTCTCAACTCCAACAGGGGGAGAGGGAATGATAAACAGTACTCTCCCAGAGTTAAGAGGATAATATATATACCATCCTCTACACTTAGAACAGTACCTA
The DNA here is from genome assembly GCF_003676395.1 of Aethalodelphis obliquidens. Lineage (NCBI taxonomy): Eukaryota > Metazoa > Chordata > Mammalia > Artiodactyla > Delphinidae > Aethalodelphis > Aethalodelphis obliquidens. Next base: position 23,692,428 of record NW_020837967.1, on the reverse strand, counting down.
ATATATTTTCAGCATTCAAAAAATGTTAGCTATTATGATAGGTCACAAATTATAATTTTTGGTATTTGTATTACAAATAACCAAGGAGCAGTGATAGTAAACACTCAAATATACAAAAAGCTTCAAAGTCCCACAGGTAATGGTGACATTTCTTTTTCTTCTCAAAGCTGGCTGATGTCATATATAGACATGGAAACCTGACTAGTATCCAAGGGTCAGATCACAATTCAAGGTGGGCCTTGTCACATGACTGCTTATTTTCTGACTAAATATCTGAAAGAGCCAAGTCACAGACACAGGAAAGCTTTGGCATCCTGAAAACAGACCAAGAAATATATGTTCTCTAATACCCAAGTAGTAAGGTCACCTTTCAGTTCAATGCATAAAATGTAATTGGTTGGTTTTAACAATATGAGTCAGACTTTTCTAAGTGGCCCTTTTCTTTCTCTTGTGAGTCAAAATGCATCTTTAACTAAGGAAACCTCATTTATTCTTATTTGCAAGCTAGCGGTAGCTGGGAGGACTCTGGAATACTTCGTGAAGTTCAGGTGCAACACCACCCACGTAATTTACATGCAGAAAGCCTCCAAAGAAAAGAAATACTTGCCCAACTTGTGCTACTTCCTTGAGTTTTGGTAAACAGTAAAGATGAACCCTGCAACACGGCCCAAGAAGACAACCAGTTCTTTCTGTAATGATAAAGACGGCCAATTAAAGCTCCGTATCCAGTTTTCCCCCCAAATTTAAAAACTTAAAACCTACTTAGCTGTTATCAATGTTGTCCACAATTTACAGTCATACTGACATTCCAACTGTTTTTACTGGGGATATAATTCTAATGGAAATGACAACCATTTTATGGTCCCAAAACTAATGAAGTCAACGAGAGATGTAAGTTATCAGAATAACCACACACCTAACTATGTGCACATGGGGGTAATCCAGCACATCTGTGATCAAGGACACTAATTTAGAGTCACACGAACTGCACACTGCATTTGGCAAGAATTCTTATTCACAATTAAAAATTCGACAAACATGCTCATCTTACGTAATTCTCTGTAGATACAGATTGTTTTATATCTCTTAGTTATCTTCCTTCCCTTAATAAGGCTATACCAGGTAAGCGGTAGATCGTATAAATTACATGCTGGTTGATAACTAAGGTTACTACTACTAAAATGAGGCTTTCAAAAAATCTTTCCTAAATTACAGAATCAACACACAAACTATATCAAGACTCTGACGTAGAAATGTATACAGAAAAAGGCCCCATTTCTTCTCCTTCAACCGCCTCTCCAGAGGTAACCAGTGTTTACGTTATAAGGCAATTTAATTGCTGGCAGGCTAAAACGAACGTCAAATGTATCTTCCACAGGAATTTATTAAGGCTCGCCTTACGGCCAAACATATGGCCAGTTTTGTGAAAACTTTATAGGCACTCAAAAGAAGGTTTATTCTCCATATTCAGAAGGTAGAATTTAATATCTACCAATTAGACCTACTTGATTATTTTACGACTTTTTATGTCCACTTGAACTTGAAAAGTGAAATAAAGTTTACTCCTACTGAATCTCTATTTTTCCTTTTATTTCCTGTTGTTTTCCTTATGGTCATTAACATCACTTACTCAGTGAATGGCTATTTCTCATGATGAGATCTTCACTGTGGACTGATCCACAGTGCTTTATCATTTTAAAGATGCTTAGTGCCTTCCCCCTGAGTTGAACCTGTCTGCTATTAAGATCCCTATTCCTGCTTTACTTTTTATGCCTTTGATATGCGTTATTTGTTTTAACTTTTCTGAATCGTTTTTCAGATGTCTCTTTTGTATGTAATATTGAACTGGGTTTTGCTTTGTGTTCCAGTCTGAGCACCTTTTTCTTTCAACGGATGAATATAGTGCATTTACATTTATTTATACTGATACGACACATACGTTTGGTACCTGTTCTGTCATCATTTTATTATATTTTCACTTTATTTTATTATTTTGTTTTGTGTGGACAAGATATTTTGGAAGGATTTATTTTCATTGGTAAATTTATTTTATATTCCATCTTATATTTCTTTAGATAATATCTAACTTCTCTATGCTGAAAAATGCTAAACTATATTCCCACTTTAAAAAATATATATATGTATTTCCACTTTAAATAAACTTTTTGAGTTTAATTTTCAAAATAAAAAAAACTGTAGCACGTGTATCTCAGAACAAATATTGAATATTTGGATACTGAATGAATGACAGTATCCAAATATTGAGTTGCAGGTAGAATTAGTCACACCTTTTTCATGGAACCAATTTTTTCCTGAACAAACAACTGACGGATACACTGATTATTTAGACTTGACTACTTGGCAGGTAGACGTTATCTCAAAAATAAATGAAGTGAGCCTTTCATTTCAAGGAAAATAAATGATAGTATATGTTCACAATAACAAAGCTTTCAAACAGAAAGCAGAATTCTGGAAAACTTGGCACATCTGCCACTGTGAGGCTGACAATATTCCAAAACTTAGTGACTCTGATGATGATATTACTGATTTATGATTCTTTGATATTGTAAAATAAAATGTGCCAACATTTGAAAAATCGGCAAACTTAGTAAACCAGTATTTTCCAAATGACCTACAAGATGCTACAAAATTATGCATAGGTAAAGATTCATTCACAATGCAACACAGGCCCATGGATTTTAATGTAACTGAGTACTGAAAGTTCAAGGATAGTTTTTCAGAATCTTCATTGCAACTAACATTTTTGGCGTTTTGGTGTAGCAGAAAAATACGCACAATTATCTGAGAAGGCTATTAAAATATTCCTCCCTTTTCCAACTTCATCTATGTAAAGGAGCATTTTCTTTATATACTTCAACCAAAATAATATGTTGCAACAGACCGACTGCAAGCAGAGATGAGAATCCAGGTGTCTTCCATTAAGCCAAATATAAAGATTTCTGAAAACATAAAACAATGCCACGCTTCTCATGGAAGTTTTCGGCATGAGAAAATACAGGGGGTTTTCTTCATAAAAGATGTTATTCATGTTAACATGTAACAGGTTATTAGTTTTAAAAGAGTTAATAGAGATTCTTAAAATTTCTCAGTTTTAATTTTTTACAGTAAATAATTCTAGATAAACTATATAGACAAAAGTTCTTTGCACTAACCAATAATTTTTAAGAGTTTAAAGAGGTCCTCAGAACAAAGTGTTTGATAAACACTAAAATACAGGAAATTAAAATACCACTGTGCTCAGCTCTATATAAATAAATTTGAATATAATGAAATGGATGATATTCTTAGGAGAAGTATTCCAAAAAGCATTCCAAAGTAAGTAGAAAATCTAAAAAACTAATTATCACAGGAAAAATGACAGCAATGAAAACAGGGAAAGTGGCCAAAGATCTACCTGCACTACATATGCCCAAAAGGGAGAAAAGAAAAAAAGATCCAATTCACATGACTTCTGCCAAGGAACAGCTTCAGGAACAGGTAATTGCAGTATTTGTAAAGCTATTTCAAAGCACTTAAAAGAAAAACTTCCAAGTACCAAAATCTGACAAAGTTCAATTAGAGCAAATCTAAAAAACTCAACTACATGTAAATTTTAAACTCTTTCTTAAACAACAGACTGCTCTCACTTTGGCTATAAAACCCTAGCATTTCAGCGGTTTTTTAAAACTGGGGAAAATGGAACTTACCTTACAAAGAGTTAATTTCCTTAATTTATTAACCAAAAAAACCCAACAGCCCAACAGAAAAAGAGACAAAGGGTATAAACTGATAATTCGAGGACAACAACAAAAAAGAAATATAAACGGCTTGTGGTACTCTACCCCACTAAAAAGGAACGCAAGTAAAAACACCATTTTCTCTCAAATCTCTATTAGCAAAGATCAAAGAGTTTGACACTGTACTGAATGGGCAAAGGCATGGAGAAATCCAAGGCTCCTGAGGTTGGAACTGACTGAGGGCCTTAGGGCACAATTTGGAATTGTATGAAAATGTCCAACTGCATATGGCCTAGCAATTCCACTTTCATAAAATATGTTCTACAGGCATATCTACATACTTGCAAAATGAACCGTGCAAGACACTGAGGGTAATACTGTTTGTAATAGCAAAAAATGGAAACATCCTAAATGTCTACCAATAGACACACTTGCAAATAAATAACAGTTAAATAAACTATGATGCAGCCATACAACATACAACTATGCAGCAGTTAAAAACTATGTGTCAGCTGTACATGCAATGAAATGCACCATCTCCAAGATAAACTGTTAAAAGACTGTGTTAAAAAAGTTAATCTATGCACATGTAAATGTATCTATTTTCCATCTCTGGAGGAAGACAGTACACCTCACTAGACATAACTGGTTACCTCTGGGGAGGGAAACTGATGGCTGGTCACTGACTTCTGACTACATGTTTTGTGTATGCTTGTATTTTGCCATGTGCATTTATTACTTATTGAAAAAAATTTTAATAAAGCGAATGCCTGCTCAGAATCCTCCGCCTTACCACCTCTGAATTTAATCTCACCTTTAGAAATAGGTCAAGACAAAGAAAAATTTTCCTCTACTTCCTGACAATCTTATATCCATCATATTAGAAAACACATTTGAAATTCTTTGAACCTGTTAATCACTTCTACTAGAATATAATTATATTCAGTTTTTATTTATATCAATCAGATGAAACATGTGAGAACATTAATGATCTGTGTACTTACCGAACCTTTTTCCCATTTTCAGTAATTTTTGTTACATTTAATAATCCATATTTCTCTTGACCCTATGATATGGAACAGAGGTATTACTGTTTATAGATCATTCATACAGACAGTGAAGTCCAAATTCTTACATAGGACTGAATCAAAATGATCTGGTACTCTAAATATTAGCTTAAAAGAAAAGATCAGTCAGTGTGTAATATGGTTAGTTCTAGACTACCTTAAGAATATAATTTCCTAATACTTCTGTAAAGTTTTTTCAGTTATTTTTGTAACTAAACACTTGGTCTGGGCTTCCCTGGTGGCACAGTGGTTGGGAGTCCGCCTGCCGATGCAGGGGACACGGGTTCATGCCCCGGTCCGGGAAGATCCCACATGCCACGGAGCGGCTGGGCCCGTGAGCCATGGCCGCTGAGCCTGTGCGTCCAGAGCCTGTGCTCTGCAACGGGAGAGGCCGCAACAGTGAGAGGCCCGCGTACCGCAAAAAACAAAAACAAAAAAACACTTGGTCTTCTCAAGGAATAGCAGCCATAAGGTAAAATCAAATTAAATTTCCACATGAACGCTACAAATCAGCACTGGAAAAATGATTTATGACTTCCTGTTCAAACCAAGTGATACAATGCTATAAATACCACAAAAAAGGAACTGTTTACTTTGCTGTCATTTTAGAACAGTGTAGTCTGAAAATTATTTAAGATACTAACCTACTTTGTCAGAATGTGAAAATAAGTAGGTAGAACAAATGCAGTGACTGTATTTAATAAATTACTTAAAAGTAAGTGGCACTATGCATAGAACTGGCCTTAATGTGGCATAAAGAATTCAATATGTTGCTTCATTAACATATTATCAGATGGCAAATTGAGCGCTGGACAAACTAGATCTATTAGTCAGCTGATGTAAAAAACAGCAACACAGCTTTATCATCAAACCCTAGGAAGGCAAAAGTCACTGTGCTCAAGTTAAATGTTATCTTAAAATTCTTCCAGGTGGAACTGAAGAAGCACTTTCTCATTGCTCTAGCCTTCTACAGTCAAATGAATTTAATCAAAATGCGTTTGTGCCCACAGCAATCATCCATTAGTGAGCACTGTATGAAAATGACCAAGCAGCCAATTTTCCTTCAGTTAAAACACACACACACAACACACACACAGGAAAAAATAGTCTCAATTCAGAATTTATTTCTAACTATTTACCTCAGCTATTTTCTCAATGTACTTTAATTAGAAAAAAAACTCTTTCTTGTATGAGAGATAAACATAGCATTATTTTCTCACTAATGTCTAAAAGATAATGTCTGAAAGTTTTGCCTGGTCTGATAATAACTCACATCTATAGACAAAGCTGACAAACTATTATGTTATTCACTTTTGTTATACTGGGAACTTGGGAAATATCCATATTACTACAATTTTTTCACAAAGCATAGGTTAGATCTCCTTAGATATGCAAGTCTGATACATTTCGTAAGAGCTCTCTGTTGCCTCTCAATAAAAATATCAATTACACGGTGATAAGTATGTACAGGACGTTAAGTAAGAACCTTCCCAATTTACCATCAGAAGCAGGGAGGGAAAGAAAAACTTTCAATGATCCAGGAACTAAGTAACATTAATCTGAGAGGATGGGCGCTGGTGATGTGAGCACAGGAACTGGAAGGGCGGAGGTGGGAATAGCCTAGTAAAGAACACCAAAGCTGGAACTATGCAGGGTGAAAAAGCAGACACAGGAAGGAAATGCCAGCATCCAAACAGGAAGAAAAATGGAAGGGACAGCAGCAGTGACAGACGGCCAAAGCCTACGGGGGAAAGAGACGCTCTGGATCAGGGATTCTTACCTGAGTCGTGGCTGGACCAACACCGCACATAATCGTGCGTGTACATGCATCGCTCAAGGGAAAGGCCCAGAGCTCCCATGAAATTCTCACAGGGACCAAGACCCAAGCACTAATGCTCTAAGCGGTAAGCACTCTAACGTGAACATAAAATAAGAACAAAATGTGCCACGTCCCAAACGTACCAATACAATGACCATTACCACGCGGTGTGCAAAGTCAGAGTGCTCTGAGGAAGGCATACCTAACTCCACCTGAGAGGGGAGCAGGGAGGAAGAGGAGCTTCCCGGAGACCCTGACCCAGGAGCGAGCAACAGGAGTCGGCCACACAGAAGCGACGGACAGGCGAAGGCACAGAAGCTGGAAGCGCATCATCTCTACGCGGCTTAGTTCCCTCAGCGTACGGGGTGCAGCAGAGCAGCAGCAAGAGAGAGGGGGCAGCGGAACGAGCAAGGCGGGAGCAGGCGACGCAGCGCCACCGGAACGGTGTTCTGATAACTCCTATCAATGCAAGAGGTGCTGACGGCCTGGCCCAGGGAGAGGCCTGAGAGGGTGAAGAGGGGCCACACGTGAGCGCGACTCGGAAGGCAGGACTGACAGGGACAGGACGGGAGGTAAGAGGCAAGATCGGGGAGACTCCCAAGCTTGAGCAGCTGGGTGGCTGGGGGCCCTCAGCTGCAACGACAAGCTTTAGAGGAGCCGTCCCTGACCCCTGCGGTAGGAGCTCCTCTGCCCTCCAATGACTGACGACAGCCCCCAGGTTGTTTCCTTCGTCGCACCTAATGCAAAGCACAATTACGTATTATTTATTCGCCACCTACTGTCAGGCTGTCCGTCGGGACCACATCTGCTGTGCTCACCATGTATGACAGCGCCCAGCACAGCGGCTAGCATGGTGCCGGGGCTCAACACATGTTTGTTGAAGTAATTAACCAACAAAGCAGCCGTGCTATCACACTACCAAGAAATGTAAGAGAAGGTCAGTGATGGAGAAAATAAAGCTTTAACTTTTAAACACTGAGGTTCTGAATTTGACATAAAAGTGACAAGCAGGCAGATACAGGTGTAGATTTCAGGGGGGGATTTAGGCAGATTACCATTTCATACTGTGTGGTGTACTCTTCTCTACTTAACATGATTCAAAGTCAACCAATGTTTTTGTGTAGCTTACTAAAATAACTTCATAAAAATACCTTGTTAAGTCCTTTAAAAACTGCCCATACTCACACATGAATATTTCTTAGTCTAAATATGTCGATACTCTAAGGGAAACTTTGTGTTGAAAATAAGCAGGAATGTTTTAATATGAACTGGCAAAATATGGTTAAATTTTAACCAAAAATATTGTAGTAAGATTGTCCTATCCTAATTAAGGCAAGAAAACAATAAAATGTCAGTTCTATTGAGTAATCTGGGAAAACTTCCACAGGTTCATAATCACTTTGCAGGCTCCAGAATTTCTAATCGATTTTACATTCATTTAGTAAGATAAGCATTTCCCAGTTTTGGCTAATAATTATTATATATCAAAATCAATACCTCCCATTAAAATCTTTATCTTCAGTTAATCATGTTATAATCATGTAATAAAAAGATTCTTTCTCTACAGAGTAAGTAACCTTGCCCTGTGGTATGCTGAAAAAGAACCAGCGTGACAGAACTTCCAGAGCAGGTAGATCCATGCAGACCCTCAAACCAGAGGCTGCCGTGCAGAGGGGAGGAGAGGTGGGGAAAGGGGCAGTGACTGCTTAATGGTAGGGGGCTCCCTCTGAGGGGATGAAAGTGTCCTGAAACTGGGCAGGAGTGACAGCTACACACATTTTAAATACACTAAAGCCACTGAACTATATAAAGTGGTTAATGGCTAATTTTATGTTATGTGGATTTCACCTCGATTAAAAAAAATGTTTAAAGAACCAGTGTTATAAAAAATTGTTAAAATCATGTTTTTAAAAAAGGCTTTAGAATAGTAATATTCAATGAAAAAAAATTAGCCGATTTGTCCACTAAACCCTTTTGGTAACGAACGTGTTGAAATGCCCTTTTCTCCAAAGTGGGTAAAGCATTTTAATACCATAATTGGAAACACAAGGTCAAAAGTTCAAGTTTCCAAATTATATACTTAAAATTGTATTCAGTATTCAGTAAATGAGAACTTTAAATGCATATCCTCATAGGCACACTGGGACAAACAGAGACGAGGTTCTTAGATCAGCCTACAAAATCCTATTTAATCCATGTGTGGCAGTCATATTTTAGAGAAATATCAATTTTAAAAAAATGTATACACTACCTATTTCAAAAAAGGACTTGAGGGCCTCCCTGGTGGCGCAGTGGTTGAGAGTCCACCTGCCGATGCAGGGGACACGGGTTCGTGCCCCGGTCCGGGAGGATCCCACATGCCGCAGAGCAGCTGGGCCCATGAGCCATGGCTGCTGAGCCTGTGCGTCTGGAGCCTGTGCTCCGCAACGGGAGAGGCCACAATAGTGAGAGGCCCGTGTACCACAAAAAACAAACAAACAAAAAAACAGGACTTGAAGTGACTATGAAAAATAACAATGCATTTGAAAACTGGAAATAAGACAAGAAAAAATGAACATGTTTAAAATTTAGATTAAGGGATGAAATTTTAATCTGGTTTAATTGGAGGAGACTGAATGAAAGCATCATATGCTACGTGAATAAAGCCTGTCAAACAAGACCACGTGTTCTATGACTCCACGCATGTGAAGTGTCCAGAAGAGGCAGACCTAGTGAGATAGAAAGCACATTGCTGGCTGCTTAGGGCTTGATGGGACGTGGAAGCAGAGGGGTGACAGCAACAAGTACTGCTTTTTGAAGTGATGAATGTTCTAAAATGACGGTCCTGATGGGTGCACTTATCTGAACATACTAGAAACCAATGAACTGTACACTTTAAATGGGTGAACGGTGTAGTATGTTAGTCATATTTCAATACGGTTTTAACAAAAAAAAACAAAAAAAGAGAGATTCAATAGGCAATCTGCAGAGATTTAAAGATGCCGTGAGGTAACTAACACTGATTACGATGTCAGTTTCTTTCTCTTACCACTAAGGCGTTACACCAACCAGATTTTAACTCACAAAGAACCAAAAAAAAGAAATCTGCTTGCATTAACTGGGTAAGAGTGGGAAAGACAGGCAAAAGACTCCATTCAAACAGGGCAAGACGAGAAGAGGGAGCAGAGGCTGCAGGAGGAAAGAAGAGACTCTGGGGAGCAGAAGCCCGGGGGGGCCAGACTGGGGCTTGGGGGAAAGGACGCTGCACACTTACAGGGAAACAGAACAGCCTCAGCAGAATTAACAGAGCTGTTCCTGTTTTCCACCCGAAGGTAAATGAAGAACGAAACAGAACCCTGCTGAGGCAGTTCCTTGCCGTGGCCACCAGAGGGGACCCTGAGTCTGGGGCAGTCAGGTGACTGGCAAACTCTTGTGAAAGGGGTAACTGCCTGGGGGAATAATTTGCAAACCGTCCTTTTAACTCCCATGCGAACACTTATAAACTCATGTTTCCAGGATTACCAAGAAATTCCCTTTTACCAAAATGTAAATAATTTATAAAAGGTCTTCTCAGAAGTTACATATTACCCATATTTAAAATAAGTTAAAAAGCGTTTCTGCCTCTTTTCTAGATGGATGGATAGATTAAGAATACTGCAGTAATAGCACCTTACATTCATACAGGAAATCCTGACAATACCACTAAAATCATGTTCACTTTGATCTTTATTTAATGTTCATGCACCCAGGACTGTGTTAAATAATGCAAAAGATAAAAAGTATTAGAAAGCAGCCCCTCTCTCTCTCAGTCCCTTCAAAGTTTAAACCCTTAGCAGAGAGCTGAGGGGCACATGAGGTAACTTTCACACCATTAATGCCATCAGTGACTTGAGAGCTCAAAGAAAAAGAAGAGATGCTATTATGCTGAGGTTAGTGTGGGCAGGCCCTAAGGGGTCATCCCACTGGTCAGCACAAGATTAACTGTAGGTGCAGAGAGGCTGAGGACCACGGTAGGCAGGGAAACCACCTGTGCAATATCAGCAGGACGGGTGGACAACACGTGATAGGAACCAAAAGACCTGATTTGCTCAGGGGATGGAGAAAAGAGCCAGACAAGGAAAACAGCATCTGTGAGAAACCTGTGCCTCTAGAAAATCAGAAGTATCCTAATAAACAAGAGTCTATTATAGTTTCTTAAAATTAAGGAAGTAACAATAAAAGTTTGTCTTCTGGAAAGCTTTAAAAGTTTCATTTCTTCCTTTTGGCAAAACCCCACGGAACAGCGGCTCTATGGTACTGGGGTTACGCTGGCCCTGCTCTAAGGAGTCTTTTCCTTGTCTAGTGGGGAAGACATTAACTGAGGGTTGGAAGTTCCTACAAGAAATAGGAAATGAGAAGAGTTACTCGATTTTACGGAATCAAATAACATATAATTAAATGTTATTAAGAGTATCACAGGGAAACCTGACCAAGTCTAGAGGATCTGAAGAAAATTCCGAGCCTGAACCAAGCTCTAAGGAATGACCAGAAGCTGACCAGGCAAAGACGTCGGGGAAGATGGGTTTCAGTGCGTGAAGGGGCTGGAGCTGAAGAGCAGGCTCCTTTGCAGAGAGTAGAGTAGCAGGGCTGCAGGAAAACACGCAAGTGGGGGCAAGGAGGGGGTATGAGGACCCGGGACAGGCGCAGTGTTGCAGAGCTCGTCACAAAGTTGCATCCTCCTTCTAAAATGAAAGAAGAGCCGCTGGAGGGGAAGAGCAGGAGGGGCAAATCACAGGCTAGACTTGGGGACGGGGGCGCTGCAAACACCAAGATCAAATAGGATTCCTCCAAAGTTACGACTGAAGAGAAGGGCTTCCCTGGTGGCGCAGTGGCTAAGAATCCACCTGCCAATGCAGGGGACACGGGTTCGAGCCCTGGTCCGGGAAGATCCCACATGCCGCAGAGCAACTAAGCCCGTAAGCCACAACTACTGAGCCCACGTGCCACGACTACTGAAGCCCACGCACCTAGAGCCCGTGCTCCACAACAAGAGAAGCCACCGCAGTGAGAAGCCCGTGCACCGCAACCAAGAGTAGCCCCCGCTCACCACAACTAGAGAAAGCCCGCACGCAGCAACGAAGACCCAAGGCAGCAAATAAATAAATGAATAACTGAAGAGAAGTCACTGTATCGCCAATATTACCTGGCCTAGGCTGGGCAATGCATTTGACAGCTTAGCGGGGGGGGGGGGGGGGGGGGGAGTGCGGGAAGGCATCTAACGCTCGTTAAGAAGGAGGGAAATGATTCTTACCTTTGGACTGCTGGCCTGAGGAAGGAAGGGTAAAGTGTAATTTGACAGTATTCTCCAGGGATTTTTATATTTATGTTTAACAGCCAAACATAAATTCACTGCTTACAAATATGGTATACAAGTTGATCACGAAGATACCATATTTTACATAAAAGGGGGAATTTTTAAATCAATAAAATCTGATTTTTAATTTAAACCTATTATCTGATTATTTTTTGAAAGACCAATGAAATTTAATAGAAGCCCAAGAGGTATTTTTAAACATTACACTTAGAGAAAATTAATTTACTGAAATTGATTGAAGTAATTGGACTATATTATCTATAAGCTGCTATCATACTAACTGTATCTTGGTTCTTTGGTGAAGAGGGAGAAGACTCATTTTCAGGATAGCAGGGTTTTGAGGCAGTTGGAGATTCCTACAAGAAATAAGTAATGAAAAATGTTACTCTATTTCATATAATTATATTTCTCCCTCTACTGACAGTGGGAAGGCTTAATAAGGGATGCTAAGAAAAATTTTTTCCTAGTTATTTCCCTTCTATATTCAGCTACGAAACTAATATGGTACAGATGTGAAAACTACAGATATCATAAAGTTTGCGAAATATGGCATATTTTATACCAATTACAGTAAATTTAAATACCGCATACGGAATTACTCAAAAGAAATGATGCATGTTGCCTTAAAATCATGATGTTGCATCAGCTTAAATTAACCATATTTAAAATAAGTAAAATCCAAACACTTACGGATAAAAATGTAACAGTCCCCATACTAACTTGCTCTTGGTATGAACCCTGGTTTAGGATTTAGGATTAGGCAAGGAATAGTCACAGGAACTACTTGGCAACTGCCAGAATGAGAACTTGTATTAAGAAATTAAATTGCTATTAATATTTAATATAATTTATAGCTAACTTTCCAATTATTAGAAATAAGCAAGATTGTTTAAAATGCAAAGAAGAAACCTCAGATTTACAGCTTAATAACTCACCAGGAAAAAAAAATATTTTAATGTCTAAGCCTACAAGAATATATAATAGGAGCAAACCAATAATGTGCATTTTTAAAGCAATTCTGCTTTGTTAATATTAAAACATGGTATGTGATTTCTACCTCAGATATCTGTAAAACTATTCATGGAGGATAAGACTGAAAAAACATTTTTTGGTACCAAGAGCCACTCGTAGCCAATGGTACCAATGGTATCTACCAAGCTCCATTTTTCTCTGTTCTCCTAAAAGCTCTGAATAATCTCAGGAAACGAGAATTAGGAAAATCATATGCCAATGTCTATTACTATTTTTCCTATAAAACCAAGCAGTTTACTTGGACATTCATCTTCACATCTGCATCATCTACTTTACTATACTTATGAAACTGGATAACGTACTGTTGATAAGCCTGGGAATTTGTATTAAATCACAATACAAAAAACCATTAATAAAATCCATTCACTTAGAAAGACGTCTCCAGGTTTATATCCTGTACAATTCGTAAATACAGAAACCAGGTAGCAGTGAAACTGCTGAAGGTAACAATCTTAAAATCCAAGACCTACACTATAAATAGAGAAAACATTAAAATCATTATCAAATATATCTTTATAAAAATTAATTACATTTAATGTCCAAATATCAGTTTAGCTTCATTTAAGTATTTTTATTAACAGCTTCAGATGTTTTACTTTTCAATTTCTTGACTTCTAAAAGCGTCTAATATTAAAACACTCTGAGAAAAAGAGGAAAGATTTGATGACCCATAAACTATAAAATAAGTAATTGAATAAAATGAATGGTAATTACAACTTATTTTTCATGGCATTATCAGTCCTACAGAAATGAAAACCATAGCAAATGGAGTAATAATGTAAACACAACAATTATAATTATTATAAACAATTTTACATTTACCCATTTGTTTATGTATACTTATAAATGTATATGCACATATAAATACATCTTAATGTCTACAAGCAGCAGGTTTTGGTAAAAATCATACATAGGCAGAAACAAACAGATGTATCCATACACACACACACGCACACACACCTAGCTCCACCAAGGTTGTCTGGCAACCGAATTAGGACCCATATCATCATAACAACATTCACTACATAGTATTAGGTTTCTCTGATTACCTTTCAAGTTATACGCATTTCACCCCTTATCAAATATTAGTCAGCTAATCTGGTATAGTATCAAATATTATCAAATATTATATAGCTAATCTGGTATCTGGTATAGTCCCTCTTTTATAATCTCAAATCTTAAAATCGTGTATACTGTGTAATGATAAATAGAAGAGTTTACTTGGTGAAGTAGCTATCTATGACTCCATTTATAAAGGTGGGGGGGGGAGACATGTCTACCAAAAATAAGTAGAGCTCTGGTCTCAAGAAAATCACGTTATCACATGCTGAAACAATTAGATGAAAAAGAATACATAATAAGAACTTCACGCAGGTTATTCTAATAATAGACTGAAAATGAATCTCAAGAAAGATTGTAAGGGAGTAACAAATTTTAAGTCTACGTCACTAAAATAACCATCCCTTTTGTTCTAGTACGAAGAGGCAGTAGAGTTGGCTCAACAACGGCTTTCGCACTAGAGCTTTCATTACATACAGTAGGAGCTTTCTGTATACACTGAACTGTAATCTGGTTCTTGGAGTTAAATGAATGTTTCTATTAAAATCTCTAGGACTCTTACCTACACAGGTTAACCTCAATGCTAGTATACTGGGTTGGCCAAAAAGTTCGTTCGGGTTTTCCCACAAGCGCTTATGAAAAACCCAAAGGAACTTTTTGGCCAACCCAATATTTTCAAGCATTCTTCAATAGACAGACTCCAAACTTTCATTCCTTTAATATGCCCCCTACATTCAACCACATCACATCCTTACAGATAGAAATCAGAAGTACTTGTCTGACTGACTGACTGACTGAGATAATTTAGAAAGGAATTTAGGACTGAAGGCACACAAACACAGAGAAATACGCCTCAGGAGAGTTCATCCTGTTTTCACTAACTACCTAAAAATGCAGGAAACATTAATTATGTCAAAGGAGCAGCCTGGTGGTAAAATAACAGAGTCCCCAGCGACCAATATTTTAGCTTTAGGGTGTTTCCACCACCCTCAGATTTTAACATTAGTATGTCTGCTGTTCTACAAATTCGTACTAATTTCCTATTCTATCCCCAAAATGAAGTCACAATGTAAAGATGTAACTCACAAGGAAATTCAAAACTTCATGGCTTTTCCAATCTCATGTTTGCATCAAAATCCATTCCCTGGGGCTTCCCTGGTGGCGCAGTGGTTGAGAGTCCGCCCGCCGATGCAGGGGACACGGGTTCGTGCCCCGGTCCGGGAAGATCCCACATGCCGCAGAGCGGCTGGGCCCGTGAGCCATGGCCGCTGAGCCTGCGCATCCGGAGCCTGTGCTCCGCAACGGGAGAGGCCACAGCAGTGAGAGGCCCGCGTACCGCAAAAAAAAAAAAAAAAATCCATTCCCTATTTGAAACAGAGAACATGACTTCTCAGAAGCACTTGTGCAAATAGCACTTAGGGAAACAGGAGGAGCAGGGTTCCAATCTTCCCTGGGATGGGAAAGTTAGTTAAACGTCTTTACCGTTAAACCTCCTAGAGACTGAAGACAAACAACGGATATGTGACTTTAAAAAGAGATTATGAAAAAAAACCTGTCACCTACTAGGCCCAAATGTATCATGGAACACATCGTTATGCCACATGTAAGTCAGTCCGCTGTGCAAAACTCAAAAAACTTCAATACCAAACCCCACTCCGGGACAAACTGATATGACATACGATAAACCGGTCATCACCAAGGTATGAGGTTCAGCTGAGGAGAAAACACAGCATAAAGAACTTGGCAGAGTTCGCAGCAGATGTTCTCAGAAGGTCCTACCTTGTCATTGGCGTCCAGCACAATGGTGCTATGTCTCCACTTTGTCAGCACTATTGGTTCTTGCAGCCGCCTGTCCAGACTCCTACTTTTAATAATTTCTCTTTGCTGCTGAGATGAGGCATTATACTAAAGAAAACAAATTATACCTCATAAATAATAGAAACAAAAGTGGAATCTAAACATGCTGGCTCCGAGTGACACATGGTGTTAGGCAAAATTCACCACGTGACACTAACCTGAGTTCTCTCATCTTTGACCAGCACTGTGACACTATCAAGAAGATCACAGACTTGGGTACTGGAGAGACCAAGTTAATGTTATCTTTGGCAAAACACTTAATCTCCACAAGGCTAAGTTTCATCAACTATAAAACAGATATAACGGAAATAGGGTTCTAAGGACGAAACAGTATAAAAAGTGCCAGATGTAGCCCAGATAGGTTCTCAATAAATATTAGTAGTTATAATTTATAAAATGAGGTCACTGGACAAATTAATTTTTTAAGGTTCCTTCTACTTCGAAAATCCACGTGAATTCAATTTGTGGTTTAGGTTTTTTTAAAGATGCTTTCATATACAACAGTATTCTCACATTTAAAGTTGTTTTTGTTTTTACTTTTACTTTCCATATATAGGCCAAACACACTATTATTTGTTTCTCTGAAGTGGTGAAACATAACCGAGTCAAAAGGCAGAGACGGTACTCCTTCCAAACACCAATCCTGAACATACCAGTTGTGTACAAAGGCTAAGTAATAACTACCAACTGAAAATGAAATATAAAATTAAGAACACATTATCAATAAGGTATTAGGTCTTGTGAGTATCTGAAATGTCAAGTAGACCACCAGGCATAAACATTTGCGAAATGCGAGGTTTAAGAGTTATGCCGTTTTATACAGGCAGTTTTAATAAATTATAAATAATAAATTATAATAAAATGACAAAAGAAAATTCACCTGCTTTTTAAGGGATACATCCTTCTCCTGAAACCAAAGGATACCTAATATCTACTTCTCTAAAAAGCCCAGTAAATCTTAAATTTTAATGACTTGTAATTTCAGTGAAATATCTTATTATATGTTACACTACTAAATCTCAGTAATATATTATTTATATTGTTTTTAAAATTTAAAAACCTTCCAACATCTTTCTCCATAATATGCCATTTCTTCACTTTCCAAAATGAGTCCAGACAGGTCCCCCAAACTGTTTCCAAAGCTGTTACTTCGTTTTTTACATTAAAAACTTGCCAAAGCCGGGCAAGCACATGCGGGTGTATGTTTTTCATTCACTGCTGCTTAACAAACCGCCATCGTAAAATCTGTCACAGAAGTTAACAAAGGGATCACTTCTAGAATGAACAAAGACGAAGCTTAAAGCCTTCCCCCCAAAAACTTCTGCGCCGTAAATCACTAAGTGAAGAGAGACCGAGTTATTAAGCAGAGCTCCTTCCAGACAATCATCATTAGCAATAATTAAAATGTGTAGATGAGTGGAAGCTTGTGTGTGGACTTTAATGGATACCTACCCTAGCTGTTGAGCTTTATAACTACAGTTGTTTAGAAATCCTTTCCAAGGGGCAAGAAAAATAATGTAAAATTAAACTGGGTAATATTCACAATTTAAAAGGTGCTGGTAATTTTATTAGGCAACAGTATGTTGATTAAAGCACCAATAAAATGTCATATAAAATCTAGTGTAGACAGAAGACAAAAATAAAGTGTCACATAATCAGAGAAAAGAAAAATAAGATGACACCACAGCTAAAATACACACACACACACGTGTAGTTAAACAAGATGGCTAAAACAACATTTTAGAAATCTTTTTAGAATACCTTTTTTCTTTTAAGAATTTTAATTGCAATTTTATTTGAATTATTTCAAACATACAAAAGAACAGCGACTATAATAAAAAACCCACCACAAGCTCCAGCATATCTAACATAAAACAGGTACCTTTTTTTTTTAAAGAAAAAAAATACTAGAGTCCTCTGAAGACATCTTCCAGATTCCATTCCTCTCCCTCCCTCCCTGACAGTACCATATAGTTCAGTGCTCACCATTCTCACGCACTTTACACTTTAGTACATATGTATGTATCTGTAAATACACAGTACCTGTAAGCTTTTAGATTTTATAAAAGTGGAATATCACATGCATCAATCTTCAACTTGCTTTTTCACTCAACATGTTTTTATTAAAACAAAAAAACCTGCATCCACATTGGTGAGTATGCAGCTCTAACTCATTTGTGTTTCACTTCTGTGTAACACTACATTATATGCAGATACCACGACCATTCTGTTGTAAATGGACATGTCCGAGGTAGTAGTACTAATTACACTTCTACCGGCAGAACATAATACTTTGGACTGCCCTACTTGGTACTGTTGAACTTATATGCATTTGTGTATAAAAAATAAATGTATGCACACGTGCACAAATTTTTAAAATTCTATTAGAAGAGTGAAATGTTATCTCTTTTGCCTTCTCTGATTACTTATAAATTTGAACATCTTTTCATATACTTATTTCATGAATCTCCTCTTCTCCGTATTGCTTAGTCATATACTTTGCCTGTTTTTGACTGGGTTCTCTCTCTCACTAGTGTGTACAGAAAGAACCAAGAGGCTCTTTATATATTTAGGCTTCTAAGGCTTCGTAAGCTATGTGAGTTGAATGTAGCTTTTCCGAGTCTGAAGCTCATCTCTTGCCTTTTGTGTACGGTATCTTTTGTATCAAAAGGTGTTCTGTTGAATTTTATGTAGTTGTGTCTGTCCATCTTTCCCTTTATAATTTTTCCTTATATAGTCTTGTTTAAGAAATCCTTCCCATTCTTAAGTCAAAGATATTCTTTGACATATTCTTTAGCTATTAAAGTTTTGCTTATTACGTTGACAACTGTCATCTACCTGGAATTAATTACTAGGTGTGAAGTCAAGATCTATGTTTATTTCATTTCTTCATGTGAATAACCAATAATCTTCCCAACATTTATTGCACAGCCCACGCTTTATCTGTTAATTTGTGATGCCACATCTGAGATTCCTATTCTGTTGTGCTGGTCTATTTCTCTACACATGTGCCCACAACTTAATCACTACAGCAGGAACCCCATCCCTACCCCCAGATTCTCCCTACTTAGGAACATTTTGGTTCTTCATAGACCTTTGTTTGCAAATAAAATTTACCATCAGTTCAAGACAAAAAAAAGGTAGGGACAGCGACAGGAAATGGAAATACAGTGAACTTACTGATCAATGGGGACATTTATAAAATTAAGCGTCCCAACCCAAGGTCATAATGGTGTATTGCACCATTTCAGGTCAACTTTTATGTCCCTCAATTCTGCTCTGAAATTTTCTTCATTAAGATCTTACAAACCAAACCTTCTGCAGGCGTATTCTTAGTTATGACTCTTCTTAGCGTTGCTGCTGCTTCTAATGTAAAAAAGATCTTTATTCCTATCACGTTTTCAAATTGACTTTTTATTAGAGACATGGGTGCTTTTTAGGTTGATTTTAATATCATCACTCTTCAGTTTGCCGAATCTCCTGATTTTCTAATAATCAAAAGAACTGAATCTTTCAATTCATTTTTTTTTTCTTATTTTATTGTTGAATAGAAACACTGATGGGAAAGTTACAGTCTAGGTCCTAACTCTATTGGCAAAGCTTCTGTAATCGCACCATGAAGTATGAGGTTTACTGTTGATTATATGATAAATAACCTTTAGCATGATGTAATATATCATTACATGTGAAGTGATCTTTTTGTAGAAACATATAGTTGGGTCATGGTTTTTTGTCATTTCTGATTAACAGCTGTGTTTAAACCATTTACACTTAATGTAATTATTTATATGTTAGGATTTAAGTCTATTTTATTTGTTTTCTGTTCTGTTTATCATTCCCGTTTCTCCTTTCTGGCCTTCCTGTGGACTACCCTGAGGAGTTTTTACTATTATAGTTTAATTTACCTGTAGTTTCTTGAGTCTATCTCTTGTTACAGTTTCTTAGTGCTTGCTCTAGGGATTACAATGTACACACTTAATTTCTCTCAGTCTACCAACATCAGCATTTTACTATTTCAAGTGAAATGTGGAAACCTTACCAACAATTACATCATAGTACTCTCCCCTCTCTATGATATAGTTGTTTTAAATATCATCTCCGCCTACAATGAGTACTTCTTCAGAAATGTTATAATTTTTGCTTTAAAGGTCAAACATAATTTTTAAAACTCTCCTCAGATATTCATGCTTCCCACTGTACTTTCTTCATTCATAATGTTCCAAGTTATCTTCATTTATCATTTCTCTTCTGTTTTAAGGACTTCCTATAGCAATTATTTGAGAACAAGACTGCTAGTAATATATCTCTTAGTTTACTTTCATCTGAAAATGTCTTCATTTCACCTTCATTCCTGAAGGATATTTTTGCTGGATGTACAATTATGGGTCGACAGGTTTTTTTTTCAGCATTTGTAAAATGTTACACCACTTCCTTCTGGCTTCACGGTTTCTGATAAGACATCCATGCCATTCAAATCATTATTACCCTACAGGTACTATGTTGTTTCACTGAGCTGCTTTCAAGATTTTTTTTGGAGGAGGAAAAGGGAATTCATTAGTGTTCAGGCACCTGGGTGTGGGTCTCTCTGAGTCCACCCTGTTTAGGGGAATTCATTAATTTTCAGGCACCTGGGTGTGGGTCTCTCTGAGTCCACCCTGTTTAGGGGAATTCATTAGCGTTCAGGCACCTGGCTGTGGGTCTCTCTGAGTCCACCCTGTTTAGGGGAATTCATTAGCGTTCAGTGCACTGGGTGTGGGTCTCTCTGAGTCCACCCTGTTTAGGGGAATTCA
>NW_020837967.1:23618776-23671635 GCF_003676395.1 Aethalodelphis obliquidens | reverse complement strand
GGGTGTGGGTCTCTCTGAGTCCACCCTGTTTAGGGGATTCATTAGCGTTCAGTGCACTGGCTGTGGGTCTCTCTGAGTCCACCCTGTTTAGGGGATTCATTAGCGTTCAGTGCACTGGCTGTGGGTCTCTCTGAGTCCACCCTGTTTAGCACTTATTCAGCTTCCTGAACCTGTTGATTTGTCTTTTGCACGTTTGGGGGTCTTCAAACATTGTTTCTGCATATATTTTTCAGCCTCACACGCTTTCTCCACTTCTTCTGGAATTCTGATGAAATGAATGTTAGATCTTCTGTATTTTCCCACAGATCTCTGAGGCTCTGTTCATTTTCTTAAAATGCATTTACTCCTTCTGGGTCCAGGAGGCTAGCCTGGTGCATGCCTCTCATGGCAGTGGCAGAAGTGGAAGAGCAAGCCCTGGCACACAAGCCCATTTCAATACCATGTTTGTGACACATTTGCTCATGTCCCACCAATGGAAGCAAGTCACATGACTAGACTGGATTCAGTCATGATGGTAACAGCAGGACAATACGCCCCATCCACAGCGGGAGGCCACTACAAAGGTACACAGCAGACAGCACTGATACAGGAGTGGGTAAGGAATGGGTCCAATGCTGCAGTCTGACACCACAGGTAATCTGGTTGTCTACCCTTTGATGGCTTTTAAGATTGTCTCCTCTGCTGAGCTTCCATAGATCCAGTAAAATCTGTCAACACGTGTATTTATTTTTCTCTCTCCTGGTCTGTATTGAGGGCATATTTTCCAGTTAAAAATGCATGCCTGGGGCTTCCCTGATGGCACAGTGGTTGAGAGTCCACCTGCCAATGCAGGGGGCACAGGTTTGTGCCCCAGTCTGGGAGGATCCCACATGCTGCAGAGCGGCTGGGCCCGTGAGCCATGGCCGCTGGGTCTGCGCGTCCGGAGCCTGTGCTCCGCAACGAGAGAGGCCACAGCAGTGAGGGGCCCGCGTACCGCAAAAAAAAAAAAAAATGATAGAAAATAAAAAGTGCATGCCTTCCTTTAGTTTTAGAAAATTCCCAGAAATTATATTTTCCAATACTATTTCTCTACCATTTCCTCCATCTTCTTCTAGAATTCCTGATATATGAATGTAGGAAACTTCCCACCCATCTTCCATTACTCCTAACTATGCTTTAATATTCGTTACCTTCCTATCCCTCTGTCTATAGTTTACAATATCCACTGCACTTTATATTTCAATGATTTTTTTTCTATATCTATGTATCTTTATACTAATATTTTTTCTTTAAACTGACTTACTCCGGGACAAAGAAAACTAAAGTCTATCTGGTAATTGACACTACAGATATGTCTGCTACTTACACTTGCCTTCTAAAACATTAAAATAATGTACCAATTAAAGTTTAAATGTTTGCTCAGATTTCACTTAAAATTATCTGAATACTAGTAGTGATAACTATATGACCACTATGAAACCTACTGCTTCAGATAAACTCAGCCCTGGTACACTTATCTAAAGAGAGAGAGCCAATGAGACCCTAGATCTCACTGCCACAGGCTGCTAATGACGGACTCAATTACAACACACATCTACATACAAGAGTAAACTTGAATACTGAGTTGCTTTTCTTTCTTTAAAAAAAAATATAAGACCAACTTCATGTAGAAGACGCAATATATTCAAGGAAACTACTGGCATTATTGGCACTGAAGGGGACACTGTATCCAGGAACAATGAAAAACTGATTTCAAGTTAAACCAAAAGAATTTTTAAATAGGGATTATCAGTATTATATAGCTATAAGATAATGCACATCTTAGAAAAATTTAGCCAAAGGATTCTCGATGAATTCTGAAAAAACTAGTCTTGCTGCTTTTTAGAAGTTGAATAAAAATTTAAAAGTGAATCTGCTGTAACCATTTTCAGATATTATTTTATCTACTATTTCTAAACAGAAATCCAGTGTTAATGTTTATTACCTTTGGCAACTCCCATTCTGACCGAGATCCATCTGCACTGTAGTAATATTGTCTACCTTGATCGTCAACATGCTTGAGCCACTATAAAGACAAAACAGGTGTTATATTTTAAATGTACATAAAATTGAGTTTAGCCTATACAACCAGAGATATTAGATGACATTCTCATGAATTTTATTCTACTTGCTCAAGACCATTGCAAAAGAAATATAACAAAACCTATACTAACAGACTTGCATTTTAAGTTTGGTAAAAATAAGTAAACTAGGGACTTCACTGGTGGTGCAGTGGTTAGGAGTCCGCCTGCCGATGCAGGGGACACAGGTTCAAGCCCTGGTCCAGGAAGATCCCACATGCTGTGGAGCAACTAAGCCTGCACACCACAACTTACTGAGTCTGGGCTCTAGAGCCCACGTGCCACAACTACTGAGCCCATGTGTCACAACTACTGAAGCCCGCACGCCTAGAGCTCAGGCTCCGCAACGAGAGAAGCCACCGCAATGAGAAGCCTGCGCACCGCAACACGGAGTAGTCCCCGCTTGCCACTACTAGAGAAAGCCCGCACACAGCAACGAAGACCCAATGTAGCCAAAATTAATTAATTAATTAATTGATTTTTTTAAAAAAGCATACCTCCATTTATTCCCAAGGGTCTTATTCTTTAAACTAGCACAACAACCCATTACCTTCTCTGATGATAAACACATAAAATTTCAAAATGCATTCTCAAACTGGTTGATGAATCATAAAATACTAGATTCATGGTTTTTGTTTTATGTAACTTGGTTATAAAAGAAAAAGGAGTGTAGGAAGTGAGGTGGTATGTCATAACAGCATGTTGAAAAAACTATTCCCAAAAAACTATTCCCCAAGAAAAACACAAAGAAATATGTTTACTGAAGAAGTGTAAGCAGATTGACACTCAACGGGTCTTCTCTTCAAAGGGTCTGTCTTAAACAGGTTGACACCACAAACATTACTGTAACTGGAAGCAGTTTAAAACCATGAATAAGTAGTTACACTGAGTTTTCATATTGTCAGTTGGCATGATTACAGAACTACAAGAAAATATTTTCATGAGTTTTAAAAATACTAAAAAAGCTTCAGTACATAATGATTTTATGAGAGGAATGTGCCAAGAAAACTAGATGAGAGAAAAAGAAAGTACCTTTTCATTAGTACAGTCACTGGTATACAAGGTGTGCCCACGTGCATCCAGCTCTTCTGACCAACCCCTTGGAGGAGAACCACACTGACTATCTGACTGGCTGTAACAAACGCTGTGGTAGTTTTCTTCTGATGAAAGAAGCTATAAATAGTCAGAAACATAAGGATTTTTCTTCTTTGAACATACATATATGTGTGTGTGTGTGCAGCAGTTGAAAATCTAAGCAATTGACTTTATTTGGCTACACATACTAATATATCTTGAATATATTTAAATATTTAGTTTTCAAAACAAATTGTTTAGTCTTTTTAATGGTATACTGTAAGTGGTAAGGTGAAATTAGTAAGTTATTTTATCGCATTAATGCAAGCCTAGAAAAATTTACTATAATGAAATTGAGAACAATGTTTTCAGACTGAGAGATCAAATGCTACCTTCTATTTAATGCTGCTTTTGAACTGAAATCAGGTTAAGAAATGACAGGGGTGCGTGTGTGTGTGTGCACACATCCATGTGTGAGCAAAGCAGGAAGTGAGGGCACTTCTGTAGACTGAGATTCTTGAAACTTCTCACCCATTTATTGCAAGTTCCTAGCCAAATGCCCCGCAAAAAGTGCTCAATATATGTTCAACTATTTTCTTAAAGCGTGTGGGATGGAGATGGGGAGAGAAAAGACACTAGTTTTGTAACACTATATTTTATGTTCTAATTTATTGTCAAGTTTTCCTAACTCACTCAACCAAATGCTTCTTAAAACTATTCAAAACTACACTTTGAAAGAAGAAAAAATAATACTGAGAAAATACAAACACAATACAGAAAGATTAAGAAATTCAGTATGTAATATTTACTAGGCTAACTCTAATGTGCAAATGACCCTTCCAGGGTCACGTTCAGGTGAAATATCTTCTACAATTAAATCTACTCAATCAGACTAGATTTTCTACCATAATTTGGTCTGAAACACTAAGATGTGTAGATTCTCAATGCTGTAGAAGTAACATACGTAAACATCCTAATGTTAGCAATATGTTCACAAAAACTGACATAGACAACTTAACAGAAGTCTTACGTAGAGTGAGCTATATATGTTTTGTAACAGTAACGTTTTTAAAAAATGAAAAACCTAACTCAAAAATCAGGATTTATTTTAATTTAATTGAGACCACTTAAAATGTAAGCTCACATAGGAGAGGTACAGTAAAATCTTTTAGAAACAGAGTAAAAGAAGGCAATCTGTACAGGAAAATATTATTCAACCATCAAAAAAAAAAAAAGAAGGAGGGCTTCCCTGGTGGTGCAGTGGTTAAGAATCCGCCTGCCAATGCTGGGGACATGGGTTCGATCCCTGGTCCAGGAAGATCCCACATGCCACAGAACAACTGAGCCCATGTGCCACAACTACTGAGCCTGCGCTCTAGAGCCCGCGAGCCACAACTACTGAAGCCCGCGTGCCTAGAACCCATGCTCCGCAACAAGAGAAGCCACCGCAGTGAGAAGCCCGCGCACCACAACGAAGAGTAACCCCCGCTCGCCGCAACTAGAGAAAAGCCTGCGTGCAGCAACGAAGACCCAACGTAGCCAAATAAATAAATATATAAATTTATTTTAAAAAAAGAAGAAGAATCCAGAAAGGTTAGTACAATAAAAAGGCAGCTTTCTCCTTGATGGCATTTGCCAAATCCTGAACTAGAACATTAGCTTTCAAGGCCATGCAGAAGTGCTGGGGAACAGGACTCGGAACAACCTACGGCAGTGAGTCCCACAAGACAGAAAGGGGACCCCAAAGAATTATACCTGCAGTTTACAGGGTGAATCAGAAACAAATCTTGGCCCTTTATTCCATGCTAGGAAAATCACAGGACTAATCAGGGGAAACTGGGGAAGAACGCAACAAGCCACTCTTCACGCAATCCAAAATTACTACTACCTAGGTGGCCTGTGAAAACGTAAACTGAAAATTTAGTTTCAAATGTTCACAGCATACTAGTTTCCCCAGGCACCTGGCAGAAACAAAAGCAAATCCTCTCTGAAGGAACAAACTTTCAACCCTAGCATTAAACTTGCTATATATGAATTTCCAACAACTATAACCTCACATTAAAACACACACACAGGGCTTCCCTGGTGGCGCAGTGGTTAAAAGTCCACCTGCCGAAGCAGGGGACACGGGTTCGTGCCCCGGTCCGGCAAGATCCCACATGCCGTGGAGCCGCTGGGCCCGTGAGCCATGGCCGCTGAGCCTGCACGTCCGGAGCCCGTGCTCCGCAATGGGAGAGGCCACAACAGTGAGGGGCCCGCATACCACAAAAAAAAAAAAAAACACACACACACATACGATGTAAAACAAACACCATGAGTGAGAGTCAGCAGAAGAACAGCATATTCAGACTCTTAAAGACTATATACTGAAATTAGCAAAAATAAAGTAGAAAATAAGACTTAAGAAAGATATGACAAATCAATGCAATATATGATCCTTCACTGGATCCTTCACTGCAGGAAAAAAACTATAAAGGATATGAGTTGACAAGTGAGAAACACGAACATTACCTTTGTATTAAATAATATACTGATATTAAATTTCTTGGGTATGATAAAGTATTTTTCACACACAAAAAAAAAGATTTTGCTGGAAACAGTTCTTATACTTAGAGAATAAAACATTATGTTGTCTGGTCCAAATGATTCAGAGAAAAAAATTACTGCAGAGTTAGAAGGGTAAAAGGAGGGAGAAAGTAACAAGGCAAATGTGGTAAAGTGTTAACAACTTGTAAATCCAGATGATGGGTACCTGGCAGCTCACTATACTATTCTTTCTACTTTTTTTGTATGTTTCAAACTTCTCAAAGTAAT
Source organism: Aethalodelphis obliquidens (assembly GCF_003676395.1). Classification (NCBI taxonomy): domain Eukaryota; kingdom Metazoa; phylum Chordata; class Mammalia; order Artiodactyla; family Delphinidae; genus Aethalodelphis; species Aethalodelphis obliquidens. The sequence goes on along the minus strand of NW_020837967.1, from coordinate 23,665,648 downwards.
TAAGATAGGGAAGCTCCCCAAACAAATTTAAAATAACACATTTTTTAAATTCAAGGGTTGGTTTAATATCAAACAAACATACATGATGAAGAGAAAAAGAGCAAACAGGAGCTTGGCTTGGAAATGACTGGGAACAAGCAGAGAGAGACACAGCAATAAAATGTTAAAGTATACGGGAAATCAAGAGACATGATAAACGGAGCGAGCAGATTAACTGTTCGTCTAATCAAAGTCCCAAAACAAGAGGAAAGAGAAAACGGGACAGGAGCTGTATAAAGACAATGCCTACGAGTTTTTCCAGAACTAATCAAAGATGGAACGCCTCAAATTTGGGATTCCCAACAAAGCCCTGGAAGGAAATAAAAAAGATAACTTCACCAAATCACATCATAGTGAAACTACAGACACGAGATCCTCAAAGCCACCCACAGGAAGGGATCTACAAGTTGAATCTTCCACATCAACAGTGGGAGCCAGAAAACATGAGAATAAAGTCTTCAACGAACAAGGGAAAAATAAAAAGCCATCAGCTTAGAACTGTGCACCAGGTAAAGATACTCTTCAAAAGTAAGGATGAAAAACAAATTTCCAGGCAAATGAGAACTAAGATTCTATCACTAACAGAGGCTCACTAAGGAAATTTAAAAGTAGGTACTTAGGACAGTATAAAGTTATCCAAGGTAATCTAATTTGCCTAAGAAATGTGAAAAAAGAAAGTGGTACGTATGAGGATATATTTTGAGCCATCATGTAGAACAAGTAGTAAGGGAGCTAAAAAATAGAAATAAAATAAACAACAATAGCACCGCTGCACGTATAGTTCCTGTATGGTTTCAAAAGGAGCAAGAAGAGCTGATTAACCGCAGACTTTGATAAGTGCGCCAGTTACAACTCCTGAGGAGGCGTTTCTCATCAGCAGCACCGTGGACAGTTAGGGCCAGATTGTTCCTCGCGGTGGGAGCTGTCTTGTGAATCACAGGGTGCTCAACAGCTTCTCCGGCCTCTACCCACGAGGAGAGTAGCCCTCGTTGAGTTGTGACAACCCAAAATACCCCCAGACATTGCCTAGGTCCCCCCGGAGACAACACTGCCCCACGTGAGGACCACTGTGCTAGGGCAACCACTGAAATAACAAACTTCTGGGTTAGGACGAAAGGGTGAGCATCTGCTCCCTCTCTAACCCTACTGAAATAAAAGTATCGAAACAAGCCTAAAAAGACCTGAACCGCCAAGAACAGGGAGAACACAAGGAGACACAACAGCCACAAAACTCTGGAGGCTGAGAAGCAGATGAACAAACACCTAAATTATCCGCAAAGAAAGCATAATCTAAACTGGTGGTGGGGATGGGTGCCGGGGAGGGAAGATGAAATGCAACAGGTCTGCAGCGCGAAATCTTCAAACGGCCCAGGAAGTGACAGTATTAGGTCCTCCTGGAACCGAGGGTACTGAACTGAGGACTGAAATCGCCAGACTCCCCTTCCTCATGCCTGGCCACTAGGTGTGCACCCCTCCCTTATTCCAGCCCAAGTGTAGGGTTTTACTCCCTATCAAGAGGGATTCTGAGTTGGAAGACAACAGGCACGACTGGGACGCAGGTACCAAACAGAAAGAGGGGAGACTAAGGAACTATGTGCAAACTAAACGCCGGGTACCAAGACCCAGGCGGCCCTTACTGCCCAGGCGTTAAGACTTCTGCAGAGACGGGTCAGTCTGAAAGGGAAGACCGAATGGTTCCAACACTGGAGACACCCCACACGCAGCTGACCGAGATCACCATAAAGTCAAGTTCAAAATGCCTTGCAACTGTGAGAAGAAATGATTTCCAACCTAGAATTCTTCACTCAGGCCAACTATCAATTAAATAGGAGGGCAGAATACAGACCTTTTCACACACAAAGTCTCAATGTTAACTCCCATGCACAACCTTTCTCAAGAAGTTACTGGAAGATATGCTCCAGCCACTCTGGAAATACCTATTTTACACAATACCTGCAGAGAGTGAGTGGTGTGAGCTCAGACTCTGAAACACTAATCACTCTCATCTAGTCACTGAAATAGAAAGCTAAGAAGGGCTGTTAAAGTTCCCATGTATACTTCAAATTTCTTTAAATTATTCTACAATTTAGCCCTTACCCCAATTCTTCCAAATTATATGATTTTACTTTATTATTGATACACAGGACAACTTATTTTCAAATCTTTCTGGACACACAAATTCAAATCACTTTCCTAACATTTTCCTATTATAGTAACACATGAACAATTTCTCACTATCCTCCCTCCTCATTCCTGAATACTAAAAGTACAAGTTACCACCAAAGCAAAGCTATAAATAACCAACTGAAAAACAGGATAAGACGAGGGGTCGTTAACTATAAAAAGCTTCCAGATTCTGCTAGATACAGGATGTGTTACCTGATTTCTCCAGCTCCTACCTATAACTGGAGTTCTGTTCTTACTGTACAAGCCAGCTGCTCTCTCTAAGAGCAGGTGTCCTGTGCAGGTGCGGGGACCGCCGTCTACCAAACAGCAGGATTTAACTCCATTCTATCCACGCTACCCAAGCTTCTCCTGCACACCTGAACAGTCCCAAGGACTCTCTCCAGGCCTCGGAGATGAGTGTTTCTCAAAACACCACTGGCCAATTCACCGCACCACCCTCTGAGAGGTGGGAGGGAAGTGAAACCAAGGCAGGTGGGGAGACAGTACGGACACGTGTTAGAGAAAATAACAATATAGAGTGAATTGTCAGACTTAGAGGGTGGTCCTTTGTTCGCAGCAAAGGAATTATACTAATTTCCCCTACATAGAAATAAAAAGTGATCTTGTATCTCTAACAAAAACTGACAAGTACCTTGCTAGCCCCACCAAACCATAAAGAAAAGTGTCAATTAAATAACTTTGTTTTTATTTGTTTGGCTAAATCATATCACATATTTTCTCTCCTTTTTCTAAAAGATGTCACTCCTTGGGCAACAACGATTGAATTAGTATCTTCTAGCGCATGAGGGAAACTACCGCCACTAGGCAACATTAACCCAGTTAATTCTGGAACTAGTAAGCATGCTACAAGGCTAGACGCTGTCCACTAGTTAGAGATTAGGAAGCGACAAGCAGTAATATAATAAAACGTGGAAAAAAGATTTAGTATCTTAGAGATGTCAAGGGTTAGAAGCAAACCTATTCACTTCTTTGAGGAACAAAAAGAGAAAAAGCTCGGTAACTCACTGGTTGACCCCCTAACTCCTCATACCTCTTGATCTCCTGGACTCTGGGAATCTCCTTTGCTTATGTTTGTATCTCGAGTCCAACGAGGGGGTTTCCAAGTTCTTTCCTGTGTTCCTCTGTTATAGTAATAACAACGCCCTGAACTATCTTTATGAGTTTCCCATTCTCCATTAATCTGAATTGCTGGGCTTCCAGGGATCGGGGGGAGAGCCGACTGGGATATTTTCAGTTCTTGCAGGTTAGCGTAGACAGGAGAATCTGGCCGCCCTTGATGTGGAGGTGTTGTCGCCTGTGAAAAATGTGAAATATCCATGTTTAAACTGGCATAACGCTTATAAATTAAACATGAGATTCATAAACATAAATACTAATTCATTTTAAAACATATATACAGGTGTATATATTCTTTATAAGGAAATAAGAATTTAACAGTTTTAATATTCATAGTTTGAAAAAAAAAACATAAGCTTTAAAGAGAATCCAAAGTGTGCCTGGGCTTCCCTGGTGGGGCAGTGGTTGAGAATCTGCCTGTCAATGCAGGGGACACGGGTTCAAGCCCTAGTCCAGGAAGAGCTCACATGCCGCAGAGCAACTAAGTCCGTGCGCCACAACTACTGAGCCTGTGCCCTAGAGCCCGCGAGCCACAACTACTGAGCCTGCGAGCCACAGCTACTGAACCCGCAAGCCACAACTACTGAGCCCGTGAGCCACAACTACTGAGCCTGCACTCTAGAGCCCGCGAGCCACAACTACTGAGCCTGCATGCCACAACTACTGAAGACCGTGCACCTAGAGCCTGTACTCTGCAACAAGAGAAGCTACCGCAATGAGAAGCCCGTGCACCGCAACGAAGAGTAGCCCCCGCTCGCCACAACTAGAGAAAGCCTGTGCGCAGCAACGAAGACCCAACTCAGCCAAAAATAAATAAATAATTTTTTTTTTTTTTAAAGCGTGCTTAATTACTTCCCCTCACCCTGAAAGAATACTCGACTAGAAGTCAGGAGCTATGGGTTCCAGTTCAAGATCTGGCCTAACAAGTTGTAAGACAACAAAAAAGATCACTTCATATCTCTGAAACTGAACTTTTTAATCTCTGTAAGTGAAGAAACTGGATTAAATCACCTAGTCCCCATTGGCTCTAAAATTCTATGATTTTAGGCAATTTTCAAAATATAAAAAGTCTTACATATAGGTAACTCAGCATTTATTCAGAAAACTACCAAAAGAAAGATTTCATATCCTAAGCTCTAATATTAAATCAAGAATATAAGTAAAAGACAAAGGAGATACAATACTTCAGGTAAGAATTTACCACACACTACTTCTCAGCTGTAATTTCTCAGTAGCCATAAACAAATCTTTCCTCTCTTCCTAGTCTACTTATTTGTGAACTTCCTAAGCCTGGAAAAACAATTAGTAGTAACTCTGATGTACACGCTTATTCAGTCTCAACCTTCAGTTTTACTTTTTATTTTTAAATGTCTCACTAGATGTCAGTCAAGAGCAGAATACTCTTCATACACTTTGCATAAGGACATTGTAAACTGTATTAAGTTAGAATTATAATTGCTGAAAGAAAAAGTGCACGTCTGAGAACGCCTTTTTAATACTGTGTGTTTGTATTTGTGTATACATCTTTCCTTTTACAAGAGGGTTTCTCAACCTCAGCACCACTAACATTTGGGAAGAGATCATTCTTTTTGTGGGAGGCTATCCTGGGCATTGTAGAATGTTCACTAGCATCTCCAGCTGCCACCCACCAGATGACAGTGGCTTCCCCTCACTGTGACAATTAGAGTCTCCAGACACTGCCAAATGTCTCATGGGGACAAACTGCCCCTGGTTGAGAACCTTTGCCATATTAGTCCTAGAATTATTCAGATGTTCAATTACTTCTATAAGATACCCATAGTTTTATGAACACTGAATTAAAACACTGAATTAAAAAAGGGAAATGTGGGCCATCACCAAAAAATCTACAAACAATAACTGCTGGAGAGGGTGTGGAGAAAAGGGAGCCCTCCTGCACTGTGGGTGGGAATGGAAACTGGTGCAGCCACTATGGAGAACAGTGTGGAGGTTCCTTAAAAAACTACAAATAGAACTACCATATGATCCAGCAATCCCATTCCTGCGCATATACCCAGACAAAACTATAATTCAAAAAGATACATGCACCTCTATGTTCATAGCAGCACTATTCACAATAGCCAGGACATGGAAACAACCTAAATTCAGCAGAGGAATGGATAAAGAAGATGTGGTACATATACACAATGGAATATCACTCGGCCATGAAAAAGAATGAAGTAATGCCACCTGCAGTGACATGGATGGACCTAGAGATTGCCATACTGAGTGAAGTAAGTCAGAGAAAGACAAATATCATATGATATTGCTTATAGGTGGAATCTAAAAAAATGGTACAAACAAACTTATTTACAAAACAGAAATGGAGTCAAAGATGCAGAAAGCAAACTTTTGGTTACCAAGGGGGAAGGGGGACGGAGGGATAAATTGAGAGACTGGGATTGACATATACACACTACTAGATATAAAATAGATAACTAATAAGAACCTACTGCATAGCATAGGGAACTCTACTTAATACTCTGTAATGACCTATATGGGAAAAGAATCTAAAATTAAAGAGTGGATATATGTATACGTGTAACTGATTCACTTTGCTGTACAGCAGAAACTAACACAACGCTGTAAATTAACTATATGCTAATAAAAATTTTATAGAAGGGAAATGTGGATGGATACACTGAATCAGTTTTATTGAAATTAAAGTACTTTAACTGCTAAAATATTATTTGCCTATAAATTAATTATAATGAATCTAAATTACAGAATAAGCTTTACAAAAGAAAACAGTAGGGACTTCCCTGGTGGCGCAGTGGTTAAGAATCTGCCTGCCAATGCAGGGGACACAGGTTTGAGCCCTGGTCCGGGAAGATCCCACATGCTGCGGAGCAACTAAGCCCGTGCACCACAACTACTGAGCCTGCGCTCTAGAGCCTGCGAGCCACAACTACTGAGCCCACGAGCCACAACTACTGAAGCCCGTAGGCCTAAAGCCCGTGCTCCGCAACAAGAGAAGCCACCACAATGAGAAGCCCGTGCACCGCAAAGAAGAGTAGCCCCCGCTCGCCGCAACTAGAGAAAGCCTGCGTGCAGCAACGAAGACCCAACACAGACAAAAATAGAAAAATAAAAATGAAAGAAAATAGTAAAACTAACCCGAGACCTGAATACATTTATAAAATGGTTACCTTTGGTCTTTTTAAACATGGTAATTATGTAAATATTGTACTCAGTGATACAAATTAGACCGTTTTCCTATAAATGTTAGCTTTGAATCTAGACTATCACCAAACAGCATTTTTCTATGAAGAAAATCTATCCATGAAGACAGATTTCCATGTGTTTCTCTTCCAGACTAATTCCATAGACAATTAGACAATTCTAATTGTCTAATTCCATAGACTTAGACAATTCTAAGTCTCTTCCATGACTTAGCTGGATAACAGTGCTTCTCTGACTAAAACCAACCTTGTTAGTATAACAAGTAATTCTATATAGTAAATCATTTCCCAGGACCTTATCTAGAAAATTCAACAAGTGTTAAAGTTCTTTGCTCCTGATACTTCACTAGACTTGGGGAAATAAAGACACCAAGAAACAGCAACTTTCTAAACAATGTTAGAGACACACTGTACTACGGCTTTAAGAAATAACTAATTCCTGTTGTTTAAACAATTCAAATTTAAACAGTTTTCCCAATTAAAAAAAACTGAAATGCCTTAACAAAGTTTATAAGGCTAGCATAATTCTGAAACAAAAGCAGAGAATTAAATGAAAGAAAAGTACAAACCAATGTCACTTATAAATATAAATGAAAATATACTAAATAAAACATTAGCAATGCATTAAATAAATCAGGAAAAAGTGGAAATATTAAGGGAGTCTGTCTTCTGGAAATCTCTTACTGTAATTCTTTACATTAACAGATTAACTTGATCATCTCCACAGACACCAACAAAGCTACTGATAAAATTCAACATGGATTCAGGATAAATCTCTTAGCAAGTGAGGAACAGGTGATGCCTCCTTAATTTGATTTTTTAAATTATTATTCAAAATAAACATCATACTCAGCAAGACACTGATAGAAGCATTTTCATTAAAGTCAAGAATAATTCCAGGGGGAGTTCCCTGGCAGTCCAGTGGTTAGGACTTGGCGCTTTCACTGCCAGGGCCTGGGTTCAATCCCTGGTCAGGGAAGTAAGATCCCGCGAGCCACACAGCCCAGCCGAAAAAAGAAAAATCCCAGCATGCCAAGTATCATGGCTTTTATTCAACAAATGTGCAATACTAAGATATGAAATGTACTGAGACACGAAAAATGAGTTAACGCATAAATACCCAGTAGGAAAACAACCCTGATATCTGTCACTGACATAATGAATATTTGAAAATCTAAGTCCATGAAAACTACTTAGAAGTTTAATAAGTTGGCCAGATAAAAAGATCATTTAATCAGTTTCTGATACATGAGCAATGACAAGTTAGAAACTAACAGAATTTTAAAAATCTCATTCATACTAAGAACTGTTAAAACACAGTTAATAAGTTTAACAAAAAGCTTTAAAAAAATAAGCTTAAAAAAAATGAGGAATACTTCTAGATAAACTGTTGTTGTTCCTTAATTTTGTAACTGTGTTCCTTCTCATAAAATTAATCTATACATTCTACAAATTCAATGCAATGTTTGGCACACAGTATAGTTAGTTCACAGCCTTGCATACAGTAGCACTGAAGGAAATTTGTTGAATGAACAAACAAGTGAACAAAAGAATGCAAACATATATACCCAAGTAAAAGCAAAACTGAAGGACTTGGAAACGGTTACATGTGATAAAGAGAGGAAACTAGGAAATCATTCACATTTCTAGTTTGGGAACAAGGATGGACAACTGTGTCACCATTGAGACAGGACTAAAAGTGGACTAAGCATCAAACCCTCAGCAGTGCTAAGGTTACAAATATGATTAAAAAAATAGTCTTCGTCTTCTAGGACCTCATAATGTAGTAAAAGAACGTGAAACAAAGGTCATTTAAATGCATAACAGACCTCATGCTAGAGCTACACATGGGACAGTGTAGGAGCAAAATCGAAGAGACTTGGAACCATGGGAATAAGCCTCAGAAATGAATACATCAGAATTAGCCAGGTCAAAGCAGGGGACACAGGAGGCAGAAGAACAAACGTCTGAAAAGCACGGTGCATTCAGGGAAGGATGCCGACTCAGAGGGCAGGTGAGAGGAGAGGCACGAGAAAGATGTAAAGAGAAGCAAATGCCAGAACAAGGAGAGTTTGTGTGTCATGTTCAAAAGCAGACGTTACCCAGCAGCATTTAGGGAATAACTGGAGAAGTTAAGCCAGGAAGTATATTCTGAGTCAAAATTTTGAAATACTGCAGATTTTAGATGAACACAATTAGAGGCAGCGATCAGTTAGGAGGTCAGTACAGACAGAAGATGAGAGAGGCAACAGGCCAAGAAGAGTAGGAATAGAGAAGCAGGGCCAGATGCAGGAAACAATTAGAAGTTACATTAACATGCAGATTGTATGTCTGTTTATGTGAAGCATGTTTTTTGGTGTGTGTGTCTTTAACCATGGGTTAAATAATGTCAAGATGAAGAACAGGATAAAGAGAGGAACACAGAGGAGTTCCATTTAGATTGTAGGAGGTTGGAACTCCTTTTCAAGTCCAGGTGGAAATGCTCAGACTGTCAGGTACCCAGATTGGGAGCTCAGTACAGAATCAGTGCTAAAAACATAAAAGTCATCAGCATACTGGTGGGGCCAGACCTTAAGGGAGCGCACAGAGGGCGGGGGTGGGGGAGGACAGGCCCCTGGGGAGCACCACGCAGCTGCGTTACGAGGTAAAGTGAGGAAACAGGCATGAAGTTAGCCTGAGGTCTGGCACGATGACCTCTGGTGGTGTTATTACAACTACTGATGCAATTAATATAATTAAGGTACTAAGCAAAGTAAGAGGATCCAGTAAAGGAAACAGAAAGTCAGAAGTAGACAGCCTGACAGGAAAAGATGGTATTTAAAAGTCAAGGATGGGCTTCCCTGGTGGCGCAGTGGTTGAGAGTCCACCTGCCGATGCAGGGGACACGGTTCGTGCCCCGGTCCGGGAGGATCCCACATGCCGCGGAGCAGCTGGGCCCGTGAGCCATGGCCGCTGAGCCTGTGTGTCCGGAGCCTGTGCTCCGCAACGGGAGAGGCCATAACAGTGAGAGGCCCGCGTACAGCAAAAAAAAAAAAAAAAAAAGTCAAGGAGAAGGAAAATTTCAAAAGAAGGGGAACTTGTTTCACTCTGAAGACTTCAATAAGAGGGCTGTGAAACAACCACTAGATTCAGGGGTTAAGAATACATGAGGGGGCTTCCCTGGTGGCGCAGTGGTTAAGAATCCGCCTGCCAATGCCGGGGACACGGGTTCGAGCCCTGGTCCAGGAAGATCCCACATGCTGCGGAGCGGCTGGGCCCGTGAGCCATGGCCGCTGAGCCTGCACTCCGCAATGGGAGAGGCCACAGCAGTGAGAGGCCCACGTACCGCCAAAAAAAAAAAAAATTATGAGGTTAATGAGAAAAGCAAAATATAAAAGTGCATCTAACTTCCAACTTAAAATTTTAAAGTATGAAGAACAAGCTAAAACATTATGAGTACCTGGCAAGGTTTTCACTCAGATCTAATGGAGAGATCAAAAGTTTCATAGACAAGCAAAAGCTAAGAGTTCAGCACCACCAAACCAGCTTTACAAGAAATGTTAAAGGGACTTCTCTAAGCGAAAATGGCCACAACTAGAAACACGAAGATTATGAAAGGTAAAGGCAAATACACAGTAAAGGTAGTAAGTCAACCATATATAAAGCTAGTAGGAAAGTGAAAAGACAAAAGTAGTAAAATCATCCTATCCACAGTAAGTAAGTGATACAAAAAACGAAAAGGTGTAAAATACGATGTCAAAAACAGTAAACCTGGGAGGGAGGGGAGTAAAAATGCAGGGTTGTAAAATGCGTTGGAACTTAAGAGATCAGCAACTTAAAATAATCATAGATAGATAGGTATAAACCCTGTGGTAACCACAAACCGAAAATCTATAATAGATACACACAAAAAAGAGAAAGAAATCCAAACACAGCAATAAAGATAGTCATGCAGTCACACAAGGGAAGAGAAGATAGAAATATTGAGTCACTATGTTGTGTAACAGGACCTATTATTGTGCTGTAGGTCAATTATACTTCAAAAACAAACAAATAAACAAACTCATTGAAAAAGAGATCAGATTTGTGGTTGCCATGGGGGAAACTGGATGAAGGTGATCAAAAGGTATATAAGATAAAGAAGTACTAGGAGTGCAATGTACAGCATATTAAATATAATTAACGCAGCTGTCTGTTACATATGAAAGTTGTTAAGAAAGTCAATCCTAAGAGTTCTCATCCCAAAAAGAACTTTTTCTCTATTTTTATATTTTGTATCTATATGAGAAGACGGATGCTCACTAACCTTACTGAGATAATCTCCTCATGACGAACGTAAACCAAATCATCATAATGTACCCCTTAAACTTACACACTGCTGTATGGCAATTATATCTCATTAAAACTGGAAGGAAAAATTTTAAATTAAAATTAAAAAATTTTTAAATCAATTTTCTCGAGAATTCCCTGGTGGTCCAGGGGTTAGGACTTGGCGTTTTCACTACTGAGAGCTCAGGTTCAATCCCTGGTCGGGGAAATAAGATCCACAAAGCCACTCGGCATGGCCAAAAAAAAAAAAAAATCAGTTTTCTCTGCATAATGTAATTATATTTTTTTCTATGTGCTTTATTACCTAATTTCATCACAATGAGAATTACTACCCATAGAGTTTGATTAGGACAAGAATCTGGGGCATCTGTCTAGTCTACTGGACTCATAAAGTGACAGCAATGGTATTAACACTATACAAACTAGTGTTTCTTAAGGGATGGTCAATGGATCATCTATAACAGACTCATCTAGGGGTGCTGATTAAAAGTCTTGTTACTGGGGGTGGAGAGTAATGGGGGTGGGGGTCAAGAATCTTTATTTCTAAGTACCCTATGTGATTTTCATGTATACTATTATTCAGAAGATACTCAATCTTTCTGAGTGAACTTAGGGCAAACGGGGCCCCTGGTCCAATACACTTGTATCACAAAAAACATAAAAAACTTAAAGACAATTCTTAAGTCCATACCACCAGCTTCTTACTCTGCAGATAATTCAAAGGAAGAAGTCTTAAAAGAATAAGCAACAAGAAGTACTTCCAATATATGAATCAAATAAAAATTAGTTCTCAAATATTTATAAGACTTAAGTATTACACACTTAAACTGAACAAACAGCCTTGTTCATGAACTGTCACGAACAAAAATGAGTGGATTTTTCATACCAAAAAAAAAACCTTTAAAAGGAGAACACAGAAACAAAGTTAATTTTATGGGTCATATCTGTCATTAATTAACAACTGAACTGGGACCAGTACCTCTGCACATGACCCAATTTAATATTTAAAAAAAGACCTGGCCTGTTCCACTTCTATCTATATGCAGACGAAAATAGTCTTCCCACTGTCCACAGAAAGGAAAAACTGGGGAGCCATATATAAAGAAGGTAACTTTAAACTTCGATTGTACCTGAATTCTTACTTTCATACCAAAAATACTGAGATTTGGCCCTCTTTACTTTTGACATTCAGTCACTGTTTCTAAAATAAACTTCAGAGAACAGGAGAATACATATTAGCTACACTTCTTGTTTCTTAATTAGCATATGCTAATCTGTACTAATACTTAAGTATTTTATCTACCTTACCATAAATGACAAATTATATCTATATTACTGAATAATCAGTAATTTATATTACGGAATAATCAGTCCCCGCAGCCTATAATCATACCGTTAGATTTAGATTTATGGGGAAAAAAACATATACCAAAGTATCAAACTCCAAAACGGAATTCTAATTACTTTTTAAACTCTATTTTAATTCATGTGGAAAAATGACATTTATGTGCCTTTGGTAATTTACCTGCTTAAACTCTGCTTTACCATAATTGCTAATTATAATAACATCGGGTTAGTTAACAGAAGGAGGACAAAAAGAAAAAATATGGTCAACAAGCCAATATTTAGTTAAAATAGGACTGAAATTTGTTTCAGTTTCACAACTGAAAATTGCACACCAACTTTATTTATTTATTAAATTTATTTATTTTAGGCTGCATTGGGTCTTCGTTGCTGCATGCAGGCTTCCCTCTAGTTGTGGCGAGTGGGGGCTACTCTTCATTGTGGTGCGTGGGCTTCTCACTGCAGTGGCTTCTCTTGTTGCAGAGCACGGGCTCTAGGCGCGCGGGGCTCAGTAGTTGTGGCACACGGACTCAGTACTTGTGGCTCGCGGGCTTTAGAGCGCAGGCTCAGTAGTTGTGGCGCACGGGCTTAGTTGCTCCGCGGCATGTGGGATCTTCCCGGGCCAGGGCTCAAACCCGTGTCCCCTGCATTGGCAGGCGGATTCTTAACCACTGCGCCACCGGGGAAGCCCTGGACATCAACTTTAAACTGGAAAATGCAACTTTCCAAAAGACAATATTCTCACTTAAAGTCAAATTTTAGGGGGAGGAGGGAAATATATTACCCTCTGTTTAATAATTTTTAAATACAAACACTTGCAAGTTGAAGTGTTCATATCTTAAAGCATGGCTGCACTGAGATGTCAAGCTCTGTACAGTACTCTGATATTTTCTGCAACTCACTTATTTAACTATCGTTTAAGAACTAATTATGAGCCAGGTGGGAGATGAACATAAGACAGTCCCTGTCCTTCAGGGCCAGCAGCCTAGAAAAGAGGAAGAGACAGGCAGAACACGACTCCAGGGACAGGAGCTGAGAGTTATACAGAGAAGCAGCAATAAACAGAGAGAAGAGGGTGAGATGGGGTGCTCGGGAAAAGGCTCCCGGCAGGTTTAACTGCATCTTTAAGGAAAGCAGGAGGAAGCCAGGGACGCCAGGAAGCGGTGAGGACCCTCCAAGAACACTCACGGTCTTAGTGTTTAAGCTGACATAACACAAGGAAATGAAGCAGAGTCTTTCAATAATGAAACACAACTGGTAGCTAAGTGAATCCAGTGCTGTGAAAAGCTTTCACAGATATTATTTTCATGGTAAATAAATTCTTTTTCTTACTGGTTTTCTAGTTATTGCAACCCAAGGCTGCCCAACTCCTCCGGGGCTTGCTGTCTCACATTCAGCTACTAAAGGTTCCCATTCCACCTGGCTTCTGTCCTCCCCCTGCTCCGCGGACCGTGGCCAACGACCTGAAGGAGCCCTTCACGTCATCACAGGTCCATCACTTACGCCTCCTCCCCAACAGACATAAACAAGGCAGGTCCCAGGCGGGAAGGCGCGGAGACCTGACGGATGCTCGTTTCTGGGAACCACACAAACACACTGGAGTCATTCCTGTGCCACCAAACCTGCCGTAACCGCTGCCAACAGAGCAATCGGGCCACGCCATCAACAGAAATCGCTGTGGTTCAGGACTCTGGACCTCCAGGGTGGGTAGATAGCAGCTGACAGACACCAAGTGAAGAGCCCAGGGGCCTGGAGCCCAACACATACATAGTCGTGAGGGGGTGTGTGTACGGTTGGGAGGTTTATCATAAGTAAAAGATCTGCCAAAAAGGGACAAGTGACAAACTTCCCCTTGGAGATCAAGCCCACAGCTCTCCAGTGTCAGCTTCTGTCGTCCTCACGTGGGTCCTTCCTGGGCCCAACTACCCTGTAGCTTGTCGTGGACCTTACGACACCGCAGTGTCATCCCACATGGGCTGCCGGCCTTTCCCTCTGGAGCCTGATCGCCTTTCACGCAGAAACGTCTGCCTGGTTTCTCGCTTCGTCTTTGGCGCCAAGCACAGCACTCGCGCACGGTAAACACTCAGGATGTTCTTAAAGGAAAATTACCTTTATAGAACTAAAGAAGCTATCAGGAAATCCATGCACTAAAGTTAATTTCCTACTCCTGTGTTTACAGTCTCCCTGGGAAATCTTAACTGACTCCACTGCTTCAAAAACATCAAACTCTCTCTCAAACACCCACCTCCCTCCCCTGCACAGCAGATGTGTTGTGAAAGACCTCCTGGCATGGACCCTCCAGATGCTCAGACTCATCACCTCCTCGGCCTCAACCTCTGTCCGTAACACACTATCCTAGTATCCTCACCAGTTCAAACAACGGCATCACGAGCTCCTCAGGGGGAGATCTCAAAGTCACCCTGTGTCTCTTCTCTTCACCCCAATGAGCTTCTACTAACTCTTCCCCCTACTCTGTCTTGAATTCCTTCCTCTCTTATCCCAAGACAACCACCTTAATCGAGGTGGTGAATAAGTGAGGACAAGTCCCACTTCTTCACCTTGTCGAACTGACCCTCCAGTCCCAAGAGTTATTCTCCAAAAACAAATCTGATCTCGTTACTCACCCACTTCAAAAACATCAATGAATATTTCACTGACTGTAGAAGTTCAAATATCACAGCAGAGGATTGAAGGTTCCTAAAAACTTCAGTCCCAAACAATCTTTTCTGCCTTTTATTGCGACTGTTTTTACATTCTTTGTCCAAAACCCCCATGTTACTCACAATTCTATTAATGTCATGCTATTTTCCCTTTTTACACATTCAAATCATTATCCCTCTATCTACAACATACTGTTCCCAACCACCAACCCGTGAACCACATATAAACCATAACGAGTTGGTTCAAAGATCACTTTCTCTTTGAGATGCCCCTCTATTCTTCAAGGGCAGAAGTCGTAGATTTCCTGTGCCTCTAGAGCAGTGCTAACACGAATATCACATGAGCCAGGTGATTTAAAATTTGCCAGTGACCACATTAAAAAGGTAAAAATAAAGAGGTGAAATGAATTCTAATAGTATATTCATTCATTCAACCTAATATTCAAAATATTAGCATTTAACTGTATAATGAATATCAAAATTATTGAGATATTTTATTTTTTCTGGACTAAGTCCTCAAAATCCAGCATGTATTTCATAGCATATCTCAATTCAGATCCTAAACTTTCATCAAAAATACTTGATCTGTATACAGATTTCATAAAATTTACAGTTGAAAAATAGATTCACAGACTCAAATGATTCCAGACAGTCTTAAAAGTTTTCCCATAAATGAATCAAGTAGGAGTTTTAAAATTTTAACTTGGAGTAACTGAAATAAAATAAAATAAAATAAATTCAGTTCCTCAGCCTCACTAGCCACATTCGAAGTGTGCGATTACCACACTTGGCCAGCGGCCGCTAGACCAAATAAGGCCAGCTGGCAGCACCTCGTATTCCCCTGTACTAACTGTCCCCAGCACACCCCACAGTAATTAATTGCTGTTCTTCTGCCTCCCAGTAAACTGTAGGCCCCGGAAGAGTTCAGAGCAAGACCACGTCTTAATCATCATATGCTTTCAAAGTCTAGAACTGAAGATCCCTTCTCAAGCCCTGACTCAGACTCTAATGATTTCTGTTTTCCCAGTAACTGCTTTCCCAGTCCATAGTATGTTTTAAGTAGAAAGGTAATGGGGATAGCTGCTAGATACTAATATTTATTGATGAAACCTCATTATTAATCTGTGTTAAAAGTATTCAACAAGAGATGCTCGTCGTTGGTCAGTTAAGCAAACAAAATTCCTCAGCAGGACATAATGCTGAGATAACAGGACTTAGTTAACTATTTTATGCTGATGAAGCAACAGTGCAATGGCCTGGTGCACTGCCATTCATTATTACAAATCTCCCTCCCTGGGAACTTGAATGGTAACTCTAGGATCAGCACCCAGGGGATGACTAAAGAATACTCTGTTGCTGAAATTTCTAGAAGGTAAAAGTTTATGGTACAATTACAAAGGAAAAACAAATGCATCTGTGTTTAATTATTGAAAGCATGTATTACACATACAAATCTAAGCTTAGAAGCTGAGGTATCTGGCAACAACAAAAAATATAATAATTTCAAAAAGATACAAAATTAATCCATAGTAATATGGGATACATTTAAAGGGCTGACATACTATCTTTGCTCTAATTTTCTGACAAATAACTATTCCTTTTTGCTTTTCAAAACTAAGATTCTGGAAATAAAATATTTTGAAAACCTTTCATTATCTAAGTAAAATAATCTATAAATTGTTATTTCGAAAAAATACAACTAAATAAATGGGTTTCTAACCTACCACATGTCCTAATTCATTAACAAGTCTGCATGAGAACACTGTAATACAACTCCTTGGATAATCTATTATTATATTAATTCCAAACTGAGTGTTAGTTATAAGTTTTAAAGCATTACTTCCTTAAAGCTATATTGAAAGAAGGTCTAAGTATACAAAGTGAATAAAAAGTTGATGATTTACCATCATTTTGATTGCCCAGCAAAAAATACTTAAGCCCTGAATTCCTTAAAAAATATTCAAAATAGGTATTAAAATACATATAGTATGAATCTACACATATAAAAATATGTGTATACTTTCACACACATACATACACGCATGAAAGAACATCAAAACACTACGTAAGGGGCTTCCCTGGTGGCACAATGGTTAAGAATCCACCTGCCAATGCAGGGGTCACGGGTTCGAGCCCTGGTCCGGGAAGATCCCACATGCCGTGGAGCAACTAAGCCCGTGCACCACAACTACTGAGCCCGTGCTCTAGAGCCCATGAGCCACAACTACTGAGCCCACGTGCCTAGAGCCTGTGCTCTGCAACAAGAGAAGCCACTGCAATGAGACGCCTGCGCACCACAAAGAAGAGTAGCCCCCGCTCACCACAACTAAAAGAAAGCCCACGCAGCAACGAGGATCCGACACAGCCAAAAATACAATAAATAAATAAATTTATTTTTTAAAAAAACCAGGGGCTTCCCTGGTGGCACAGTGGTTGAGAGTCCACCTGCCGATGCAGGGCACATGGGTTTGTGCCCCGGTCCGGGAAGATCCCACATGCCACGGAGCGGCTGGGCCCGTGAGCCATGGCCGCTGAGCCTGCGCGTCCAGAGCCTGTGCTCCGCAACGGGAGAGGCCACAGCAGTGAGAGGCCCACGTACCGCAAAATTAAAAAAAAAAAAAAAAAAACCACACACACTACATAAGATTTTTCAATTTATTTCATGGAATTATGGCTGGTTTTGTTTTGGTTTTGTTTATCTGTATTTTCTTTCTTTTTTAAATTTATTTATTTATTTACTTTTGGCTGCGTTGGGTCTTCGTTGCTGCACGCGGGCTTTCTCTAGTTGCTGCGAGTGGGGGCTACTCTTCATTGCGGTATGCGGACTTCTCATTGCGGTGGCTACTCTTGTTGCGGAGCACGGGCTCTAGGCACGTGGGCTCAGTAGTTGTGGCTCGTGGGCTCAGTAGTTGTAGCTCGCGGGCTCCAGAGCGCAAGCTCACTAGTTGTGGCGCGTGGGCTTAGTTGCTCCATGGATGTGGGATCTTCCCAGACCCGGGCTCAAACCCGTGTCCCCTGCATTGGCAGGCGGATTCTTAACCACTGCGCCACCAGGGAAGTCCTGTATTTTCTAATTTATTCTTCAAGGAGCACACTTATTTTGAAGATTAAAAATTTGTTGGAAAAAAAAAGGCCATTAGTTTTAAACCCACAAAACAATCCTGGAATGACCTTTAGGGAGTTCTACAGCCTAATCTACAAAGGCAAGAACATTTATGATATCTATGGAGGTCAATACTCAAAACTTCAAGTTTACCCAGAAAGCCTAGAGCAGGCAAGGAGGAAGGGCTTGTTCATGGTCATAGATATTTTGAGTTCATTCTAAGCCAAAAATGTAGTCACTGAACTTAGAATTACGATCCTCATAATAAGCCACAATGAGAATAGAGTTTCCTTTAGCAAGTTCTCCAAGCAGCTAATGGATAAAGCAGGGTAGGCAGAATGGGATTGTTCTATAATGACAGTGATCAAAAGTCTAGCACCTCTTTGAGCCGTTCATCTTAAAGTTTCACAAGCTGAGACCTGTCTAGACATTGGGTCATCGTTCCCAGCCCTTCTTTCTTTAGAACCATCAACACCATCCATCTCCAGAACTTTTTTCATCTTGCAAAACTGAAACTCTGTACCCATTACACAATACTCTCCATCCCCCTCTACCCCAGCCAGTGGCAACCAACATTCCACTTTCTGTTTCTATGAATCTGACTACTCCAGGTGCCTCATATAAGTGGAATCACACAACACATGTCCTTTTGTAACTGGCTTATTTCAGTTATCATAACATCCTCAAGATTCACCCATGCTGAGCATATGTCAGAATTTACTTCTTTTTAAGCCTGAAAAACATCTTATTGTATGTATGTACACCCAAAATTTTTTCTATGCATCTGTTGATGGAACTTGGGCTGCTTCCACCTCCTGGCTATCATGAATAATGCTATGAATATGGACATACAAATATCTGTTGTAGTCCCTGCTTTCAATTCCTTTGGGTATTGTGATGATTGACTGGATGTGTCAATTTGACTGGGCTAAGGGGATGCCCAGATAGACAGTAAAACATGACTTCTGGCTGTGTCTGTAAGGGTGTCTCCAGAAGAGATTAGCATTTGCATCAGCAAACTGCGTCAAGGAGACTGTCCTCGGGCTTCCCTGGTGGCGCAGTGGTTGAGAGTCCGCCTGCCGATGCAGGGGACACGGGTTCGTGCCGCGGTCCGGGAAGATCCCACATGCCGCGGAGTGGCTGGGCCCGTGAGCCATAGCCACTGAGCCTGCGCGTCCGGAGCCTGTGCTCTGCAACAGGAGAGGCCACAGCAGTGAGAGGCCCACGTACTGCCAAAAAAAAAAAAAAAAGACGACGACTGTCCTCACCAGTGGCGGCGGGCATCATCCAGTAGTTCAGGGCCTCAACGAAACAGAGGAAGTGCAAATTCACTCTCAACTTGAGATGAGACATCCACGGCTCCTGTCCTAGGACGATGGCTCTCCAGGTTCTTGGGCCTTGGACCACGGGACGTGCCCCTCCCCCCACCCCCGCCCCAGGTCTCAGGGTGTCTGACTTGGACTGAATTCCGCTACTGGCTCTCCTGTTCCCCAGCCTGCACACGGCGCACTGTGGGCCTTCTCAGCCTCCAGAACAGCATGGGCTGATTCCTATAACAACTATGCTCTGATATGTATCTGCATACACCCTGTGGGTTCTGTTTCTCTGGAGAACCCTGACCGATAGATTTATACCCAGAGCCCTTTTCTTTTGAAACTTCTTAAGGAAGGCTTACCATTACCTTTAGACGTCATTATCTAAAAATAGCACTGATGCTTTACACGTTTTCTGCTTCCCAACATCTTACGCACACTGAAGACCATTAATCCAAAAGAGAGGGGAAAATCAATCTGCAGCTAAGTTTAAAAGCAATTTGTTTTTGCTCCTCTTGACCTCCTCATATAGCCCCATTCCCAGGGAGAAAAATATAAAACATTCTACTTATATTTCAACGTGCAGGAAACAAAATCCACCTCACGAACGTACTCCAGGTCAACGGAGAGTTAAGCTAGTCCAAGCTGCAGTTTGTTTCCCAAGATCCCTGGTCTCCTTTTAGAGCCCCTTCCGACCTCTCTTCTTCATCACAGCTAGCTCTCAGTTCAGAACTTTCAGAAAAGATTCCTAAATACAAAAGACACGTTTCCCATAAGTCAAATTAACCCCAATCCTCATCTAAAGACTCACAATTACTCCACCCTGTTCCAAGGCTCACTCGAGACATGGGGGCTCCCTCTGTTCCCAAGCAGCTTTTTTTTTTAAGACTTTCTTGATGTGGACCATTTTTAAAGTCTTTATTGAATTTGTTACAATATTGCTTCTGTTTTATGCTTTGGTTTTTTGGGCATAAGGCATGCGGGATCTTAGTTCCCCGACCAGGGATCAAACCTGTGCTGCCCCTGCAGCAGAAGCGCAGAGTCTTACCCACTGGGCCACCAGGGAAGTCCCCCAAATCAGTTATTTATACGTTTGTTCCTTTTTATCAGGTATCTGAACATTCACAGGAGAAATAAAAAGGTTTTCATTCAGGGTTCCGAAGTCTCTAGAGAACATCTGCGGCAGAGACCTAAATTCTGTATTAGCTTCTTGCCCAATTTGCCCTTTGGGGATACTGCTGCTCTTCAGAATGAGACATACTGAAAGTGGCATAAAGATGCCTGGTTCCTTTTAAGAGAAGAAAAGGCTGGCCACAGGAAGGAACAAGTCTGGTTATCACAGTTTTCAGGCTCCACGTTCTATTTCGGTGAATGCACTAACATAAAATCTATGATACGTATGTGTCAGAGCAAGTAACTGTCTTAAGAGTATCCATACCATTTTTCTAATTACAGCATATTTAGCTTTTATAGGAACACTGAGATTTATTCATTCCTATTTAAATCTTGAGAGCTGCAGCTAAGGAGATAAAAAGGTCACATTCCTCCCCACTTGATTATGTCACCCGTTCTTTAACAGCTGGCGGCGATTAAGTTATCGTAACTGAAGAATAAACTGATTGTTTTTCTCCATAAACTCATTTAAATTATAGTAACAAAACTGTCGATGAGAAAAATTACTTTAACTAAAACATAAAATAGATGGTTTTTCTATGAAAAC
This sequence comes from Aethalodelphis obliquidens, assembly GCF_003676395.1. NCBI lineage: Eukaryota > Metazoa > Chordata > Mammalia > Artiodactyla > Delphinidae > Aethalodelphis > Aethalodelphis obliquidens. The sequence continues at coordinate 23,644,658 of NW_020837967.1, read as the reverse complement.
AAGAAGTTTTCACCTCTATGTATATGTCACATTACTCGACTATAGCAGTAACATCCACACGACACGGGTCCTCCTCAGTGCTTTTCTACAGTAAACACGATAAATCAAGTAAAGGAAAACCTGACATACTCAAGGGAGATACTTTGCAGATAACTGATAAAACTTCGAAACCATACTTTGCTGGCTAGAAAAGTGATGTATTAATAACCTGCACAAAATCTATCTTCCTTTTCTAAAAAAACGGAAAATAGAGACTAGAATTAAAAAGGAAAAAAAAAAACCTCCAGAAAACTACTCAAGCATAACCTATTGATGTCTCCAATGAAGCGGTAATCATAATAGGTGCAGGCTGTGACCTTTTGCTTAGAATTTTTAACTTTTAAACATCTTGCACTTCCATAAGTTTCAAAATCAAACTCCTAAGCTTCCTTTCATACATAAAATTTGAACTGTCTTATACCAGCTGATGACCTTTCTGAGCAAATAATGGCAACAATTCTGTTTCAGAAGTCTTAGATTTCTCTGTATAGCAATGCATCTGCAGTCTTGTAATTGAGTATTTTATTGAATCTTACACTTTTTAAAATAAGGTAAAACTATGAAAATGGAAAAAAAAATACTGCAGCATCTTCCTATTTATAGTAAAGGGACAGGCAAGATATGGTCCAAATGCAGCCTGTTGCCTGTTTGTGTAAATGAAGTTTGACTGAAGCACAGCCATGCGCCCTTGTTCCCACTGTCTCTGGCTGCTTAATGCCACAATGGCAGAACTGAATACTTGTGACTGAGACCATATAGCTCACAAAACCTAAAATATCTGCTCTCTGGTTCTTTAAAGAGAAAGTTTGCCAACTCCTGTGAAAATGCCCTCCTTGGGCTTCCCTGGTGGCGCAGTGGTTGAGAGTCCACCTGCCGATGCAGGGGACACGGGTTTGTGCCCCGGTCCGGGAAGATCCCACATGCCGCGGAGCGGCTGGGCCCGTGGGCCATGGCCGCTGAGCCTGCGCGTCCGCAGCCTGTGCTCCGCAGCGGGAGAGGCTACAGCGGTGGGAGGCCCGCGTACCGCAAAAAAAAAAAGAAAAAGGAAAACGCCCTCTTCAAGTTAAGCTAGATTTTATTAAAACCAAGCACACAAAAATTAGATGGATATGCACTGTGCTGCATTCTTCCAAAGCAATTACTTCAAATAATTACAAACTTTAGATTCCTTCCACCTTGACATTCTCCTTCTCTAGAAACCTCAGAAAGGATGGACACAAAGTGCAATCTTCAGCTACGTACAAGTGTCACTTCCATGTTAACAGTGAGTTTCAACTGACTTTCTTAATTCACATGTTAGTTTTAATACCTATTTCAAAGATAAGAAATTTTCTCTTCCTTAACTATGGAAATAACACTTATCACAGAGAACTTCAGTGGTTTCCTTTAAAAAAGGAAAATTTTATTTACAAAATATAACTTTATTAGAACCTAGCCTAAGTCAAATAGTCACAAAAAGTAAGTGCAGAATCTCTAGCTTTCTTGTTTATTGTTTAACTTATCCTTCCCCATGAATCTTTCCTCTGACCTCTGACCTTGTATTACCTAGTTCATTGTCTTATCCTACTAATTACCTGCATCCCCACAAAGCACCTAACACGCTCACGTTTGGCTCCACTTTTTTTTTTTTTTTTTTTGCGGTACGCGGGCCTCTCACTGTTGTGGCCTCTCCCGTTGCAGAGCACAGGCTCCGGACGCGCAGGCTCAGCGGCCATGGCTCACGGGCCCAGCCGCTCCGCGGCATATGGGATCTTCTCCGACCGGGACACGAACCCGTGTCCCCTGCATCGGCAGGTGGACTCCCAACCACTGCACCACCAGGGAAGCCCTGGCTCCAGTTCTAAAAGAAGCCAATATAGACTAAGAGACTGACACTAGGCTGGCAGTTTTTATATCAAATAAATTCCTTAACTAAAATCACCACCACCTACACTACCAGAGCCGTATTACAATCTCCTACACAGCTCCTCCACGGTTACAGTAACGGCACCTACACACTTCTACAAGGTTTCCGGCAATTCTCTGCAGGTACTTTTAACAACCCCCGGAGGTCAGGGAATGTCCAATTAAAATTTTCTTATGGGAGATAATAGGGAAGCAACAGAAATGATCCACTGTTCTACATAAGTATCCTGTATGCATTCATAAAGTAGGGCTCTATTAAAAGATATGCTCTGTGCTGACCATCAAATCCCCAGAACCTTGCACGATACAAGGTACACAGCTGGTGCTCAACAAATATTTACTGAATGCATGAATTATTTAATTATTCCATTAAATCTACAGTTATGGTTTTTGTTTTATTTTATTCTTTTCCATCAGTGTTTTCCTTTCTAAATAAAAAATGATTAAAATATTTAACAAATATGTATGAAAAAATCTAACAGTTCTATTAAAGCCAATAGCTCACAGTGGGTATTAAAAAACTATTGTTTAGTGGTGATTATTTTTTTTAATTAATTTATTTATTTTTTGGCTGCATTGGGTCTTTGTTGCTGCATGCAGGCTTTCTCTAGTTGCAGTGAGCGGGCTTCTCACTGTGGTGGCTTCCCTTGTTGCAGAGCACGGGCTTCAGTAGTTGTGTCACATGGGCTCAGTAGTTGTAACTCACAGGCTCTAGAGCGCAGGCTCAGTAGTTGTGGCTCTCGAGCTCTAGAACGCAGGCTCAGTAGTTGTGGCGCCCGGGCTTAGTTGCTCCGCGGCATGTGGGATCTTCCTGGACCAGGGCTCAAACCCGTGTCCCCTGCATTGGCAGGCAGGTTCTTAACCACCGCGCCAGCAGGGAAGCCCCTAGTGGTGACCATTTTGTAATGTATGGAAATATCAAGTCGCTATGTTGTGCACCAGGAACTAACATAGTGCTGTAGGTCAATTATACCCCAAAAAACAAACTCATAGAAAAAGAGATCAGATTTGTGGTCACCAGAGGCGGGAAGAGGGTGCTGTGAGGGGAAGGCGAACCGGATGGAGGGAGTCAAAAGGCACAAACTTCCAGCTATAAGATAAACAAGTAGTAGGGATGCAATGAACAGCATGGTTAATATAATTAATGCTGCTGTATGTTACCTATGAAAGTTAAGAGAGTAAGTCCTACGAGTTCTCATCAAACTCTTTTTTTTTCTTTTTTTTAATTTTGTATCTACATGAGGTGATGGATGTTCACTAAACTTACTGTGGTCATCATTTCATTATGTATGTAAGTCAAATCATTATGCTGTACAGAAACGTACACAGTGCTGTATGTCAACTGCATCTCGATACAACTGGAAGAGAAGAAAAAAACTACTGTTTAATTTGATGTGTCCAAACCTCTCTGAAATACAGGGAAGACACTGCAGATTCTATCTTCAAATATCCTGACTTATGGTCTCAGAAAAATGCTTATCCAGAAAACATAGCCTTACATCACTTCATGGAAAAGAACCAAATGTAGATACACATGTAAGTATCTACATCGAATAACCACAGTAATTAAGTTCTACCTTTAATATTTTGATCAATAGATAACTATATTCCTATGACTTATACATTCAGCCATTCACTTACTAAGTAAACTTTATTTCCTACATAATTAAAATAGGCTTTTGCTATTTTTCTTCTATTTTTAATTAAAATGTCAAAAATATATAGCTCTATGGGTATGTTTGAGATCAAAGTAATAAGAGTACACCTACACATAAACATAGAAAACACTTAGCAGTATATTTGTGGACCAGACACTATTCTAAGAACTTATATAAATCCAACTAATCTTCATAAAAACCTATGACATAGGTACTACTATTATTCCCATTTTACAGATGGGGAAATAGTTCCAGAAAAGTTTGGGTACTTGACCAGGTGTGGACAACTAGAAAGTGATCGATCTGAACTTTGAACCCAGGCAACCTGGCTCTTTGCCTCTCTTATACTATGCTGCCTCTATACTTGATTAATGGGAAAAACTTTTATCAAAGTTATAATATTGAATTCTTAGAAAGAGTTATTAGTTATGAACTATAAAAAGTAAACCACACAAAAATTCACGTCTTCTTTGGAAGTACATTATTGACCAAATTGGAAAAACATGAAAAGGGCTTGTGCCAGTGAATAAACTAAGATTTCTGTTTGACAACACAACGTTAATTAAGAAACAGAGCTGAGAAGTCACGCTCGTTAATGTCTTTTGATTTAACTAGAGCCTTTTATGCTCTCCTTCATTCACTTGCTCATTCAAGAAATGTTCAGTACATCCTGATTGACAGGATAGAAAAAAGTAACAGACAAATCCCTGTCCTTGAGAGGCTTTGCAACTCAGGAATGAGAAGCAAGGCTCAAAGCAGTGAAGTGTATTTCCCAGACTTTACATCATAGGCTCTCCCCCCAAAACTATATCACGTCAGCTTTCCATAAGAACATTAAAACTGACAAAGGATTATCAAATATAATATATAAATGTAGTGACTAAAGTCATGTTAAAAAAAAACACCTGTCTAAGAGAATAACATTATCCCTATAGGCTGAGAAACGGGAATAAATGCCCTGGGCCCACAGATACGTTACAAGAGGCCCAATATAGTATACAAAATACATAAAACACATACCCAAATAAACTGATTCTAACCCAATGTGCCAACTATGCATTTCTTAAAAATTTTTGTTTGCGTCCTTAGAAGTTAGAAAATCTCTTTTGAACGGTCTCAAATAGAAACCCACAGAGTTTAGAACTGTCTTTTCTTAAATAAAATTTTACTTTAGCAATAAAAAAAATACTACATAGCAATGACTATTTACTAAGCATATACTCTGTTTGAGGCACTTGACTCTCTCATGTCATTAGTGTCCTTAGCACCCAGGAGCTTCATGATTCCTCCCTCCTCACAAGGGAGTTGCTGAACCAAGATTTAAAACTAGGTCTGTTTGATTTCAAAGTCCAGGCTATTACTCACTACCTACACTGTCCCTACCAAGTACAAGTAACAGTAATCATCTTACAGCTGTGTTTAATAAATAGTCTTATTACCACAGTGTAAAATATTTTCAAATTTAAGAACTGGCACATTCTCTCTCCCTAAAGTTACAAACAGAAAAACACTAACAAGAAATATTAAGTGCTATGTTATTCCACTTTAATTTCATTTTGCCTATCTTCCAGTGAAAGATTTGAGAATACTGTTCTGTAATTTCTAAATCATGCCTGTCACAGCAAAAGTAAGCAAGAAATACTTACCTAAATAAATAATGCTCTCCTCTCCATCAGCACGGCAACCATTTGACGCAGTTCAGATTTCAAATATTACCTCCCACGCGTTCCCAGAAGTACATTCTCACTTACACTCATCAGAACAAATGTTGTGACTTTTGGTTCAGTAAGTACGGCTGCCTCACCATGACACTACCAAAATTCCAAGCTCAAAATGCTGCCAGCTCTCCAGCTAAGTTTGCAATGCAAAATAAAACAGGATGATTAACAGTGTGCAAGTGTGTTCCACTAGGAAACAGATTCCTTGATTCAATACCCCAAGTCACCGAGCACCTGTAAATATGGGACACTAGGTAATTTTAAGTGAAAAAAGGATTCTCAAGGTTCATTTCATGGTTCTTCAGTATGCTGAAGTAACAAAAAAAATCACAGTCACTTGGGAACTATAAAATGACTGCCAAGACACACCCACCATTTTTTCTTTTAAATGACCTTCACAAACATTTCTGCCTACAAGTGCCACACCTGTCTGCTCTCCCAGAGCCAGGGATGGGACACCCGCCCCAGCTCAACTGGTTTCCCAAAGAGACAGGGAGGCTGAACTCCCCCCACTGACAACCTTCCACTAGATTACATGCTTGGGTACTTATGAGATTCTCACTAACACAACTCTGGGCTTCATCTGTGGAGAAGCATTAGACAAAAAGATAAAAAAGGCCACAGGACTTCCCTGGTGGCACAGTGGTTAAGAATCCGCCTGTCAATACAGGGGACACGGGTTCGAGCTCTGGTCCAGGAAGATTCCCACATGCTGCGGAGCAACTAAGCCCGTGCACCACTGAGCCTGCACTCTAGAGCCCATGAGCCACAACTACTGAGCCCGCGCTCTAGAGCCTGTGAGCCACAACTACTGAAGCCCGCGTGCCTAGAGCCCGTTCTCTGCAACAAGAGAAGCCACCGCAATGAGAAGCCCGCACACCGCAACGAAGAGTAGCCCCTGCTCGCTGCAACTAGAGAAGCCCGCGTGCAGCAACAAAGACACAACGCAGCCAAAAACATAAATAAATTTATATATATATATAAAAAGGAGATAAAGAAGGACAGACATATGCTCTGGGCTCTCATTAAGAGGCCAAGAATGATAAGTAAAATTCAGAGGGTAGAGTCCCCAAAATAAGTCCACATCCACAGGATTTTAAGTGAATGTCAGAATAATGAACACAGAGATAAAGAGATCACAGCGTAGGAGAAACAAGTGTTTTGGTTTAGATGTATATTTTTTTAATCAGACAAAAAGAAAAGTAAACATATACATTTAAAAAAATTACAGTAATTAGAGCCTATCTAACCAAAACTGTTACCTGGAATTTGTCAACATTTTCACTTTAGCAGAATTAGACAAATGACACCTGACAGTACAATTATTTTTTTTCCTCCAAAAGTAACACTGAGTATGTCCTGGAGACACTATGAACTAACAAATATACTATGTACTATACAGACAACTAATAGTAATAATAATGATGACTACAAACGTCTGATTCTTTGAAGGAAGGTTCAATAATCTTTCATACGCTAGCTTTACTATTGCTGGAGAGCAGAGTGAAATACACTAAACTATGAGCTCCTTAAAGGCAGAAACCAGACTAGACGTGGCATCTCTTCTAGCACATAGAAAACCTTTAATAGGTGGTGAATGAAACACAGATACTGGATATTCAATTAGGCAAAAATTTCCATCCCCCAGAAAAACTGATTGAGGTGTCAGTGCATTAAAAACTACATATTTATTTACTCCCTAAGGCTCACATTAACTATCTCCTTGCCTGAACTTGCTTCAAATTTTAGTTCAACAAGCTAAACAGATAAAAGAAGAGAAATGGTGTTAATTCATCTTATATGAAAGTACTGAAAAACAGTCCTGGCACTGACTGAGGCGTCTCTCACTCTGCCTAAGGAAGAACAGATTCAGAAGGCAGACTTCCCCCCGCCCCAGCCCCTTTGATAAGCTTTCCATTTTCTAACTTCAGCACAAAAAAATATTTAAAACAGTCTGGCTACGGGAAATCTTCCTCTTTTCCATCCTTACTAGAGACACACGTCTTTCCCTGCTTGTCATGTCTATTTTTGCATAGTCAAGGTTTTCAGATCTTGAAACTGAGTGTGTTCATGTTGTGCCCTTCTTATGGGGATGGGACTTTATGTATACTATATATAATATTTTATATTAAGTATGAAGAATTTCTAATGCAAGAAATTTCCGACATTTTAATATTACTATAGTTCATAACACTGCATATATGCTTAAAACAAAAAAATTAAATTTAATTCGATGTACTGTTAAAACACCACTGACTATATGCCTACCAAATTAACTGATAATAGATTTTCACAAAGAATTCATCTCTCTAACTGAAATAGAGTTTAGCCAAAATGTCTCTAGCCAAATTTTATAACATTTTACCAAAAAATGTTATCATCATCGAACACTAAACCACTAACATACACCCTGAACCTATAAATAAAGACATTAGATTCTAAGGAGAAGAATCTTGTGAGGCCTGAGTCAGATACTACTTTCCCTTAGCTAAATGCAGACCCTTTCACCAAAACAGCATTCTCAAACTTTTTGATCCCAGAGCCCCTCTACCCTCTTAAAAATTACCTGGGATACAAAAGAGCTCTTGTTCCTGTTCAATATCATATCTATTGATATTTAGTATTAGAAGCTAAAACTAGGAAATTTTTAAATTATTTGTTAAATTTATTTAAAAATAATTGTTGCATGTTAATATGAATATGTATTTAGAAAAATAATGACAGCCTCCCCCAAAAACAACAGTGAGGAAAACAGCACTGTCTCGCAGTTTCAAATCTCCTCATCTGGATTCTCATACCTGCTTCCACATTAAACCTCTTGCAACATGTTGTTCTGGCTGAAGCACATATAGAAAAAATGGTCTTATACAGACATGCAGACAATAAAAGGAGAATTATTTTAATAAGCTTTTCAGATCATTGTGGACATTCTTTAACATTTCTCCAAAACTCAATGAGTAGCGGTTTCTTAAAGATTAGTTGCAATGTGGAATCTAAAATCACAATTAACGAGTTGTACTTTGTCACATTAAAATCCACTGGTCTATCTTGCCTCTGAATGACTCTTGTATCCATCATGCATTGGTCACTTGAAAAATATTAATTCACTGAGTTAGGCTTATCTTATTTGCCAAATGTTGGAACATTTCACTACACAGTATCAAAAACAAATACAAAATCTTTAACATCACCACTGCTTTTATCAGGAAAGTCTTGAGATTGAAAAACTATAAGCTCACAGCAGCAGATACAAGTTTCCAAGATTCTAATTTTCATCTGAAAGCTTGATTTTTATCACTTGCAACAAAAATCAATTTTTTTTAAAGCAACGGCCTTACTTTGTTCATTTTTGAGAAAATGTCCAACAAATGCCCTGCTGTGAGTAAGCAGTCTGTCAGTCATTCTTTCAAGTAAAATTGGTGTTCCATTAAAAAAGTAACTGGCTAAACTCACAGCTCAATCAAACAAGGTTAGGGGACTTCCCTGGTGGTCCAGTGGTTAAGACTCCACGCTCCCAATGCAGGGGGCCTGGGTTCAAACCCTGGTTGGGGAACTAGATCCCACATGCATGCTGCAACTAAGAGTTCACATGCCACAACTAAGGAGCCTGTGAGCTGCAACTAAGGAGCCCACGTACGGCAACTAAGAAGCCCATGCCTGCCGCAACTAAGACTCAGCACAACCAAATAAATAAATATTTTTAAAAAAATCAAACAAGGTCAGAATTTTGATCTAATTATTTTTAAGTGGTTTTTTTTTTTTTTTTTTTTTTTTTTTTTTGGTGGGCAGGCCTCCCACTGTTGTGGCCTCTCCCATTGCGGAGCACAGGCTCCAGACTCGCAGGCTCAGCGGCCATGGCTCAAAGGCCTAGCCACTCCGTGGCATGTGGGATCTTCCCGGACCGGGGCACAAACCTGTGTCCCCTGCATCGGCAGGTGGACTCTCAACCACTGTGCCACCAGGGAAGCCCTTAATTATTTTTAAAGGTATAAATACTCCCTTGACTTCATAAACTGAGAATATGCAATTGTTTCTTCAATGTAAAAAGAAAGTTATCCCTACCTGCCTTACAAAGCAGCTGTGAAGCAACCACATATGGAAGCATCTGTTCTAGTGCCTGACACAGTAAAGACGCTCAACTAACCATGGTTAGTTCCTTCCATCATCCTGTCTCTCACTATATTATTAATATTAATGAATCCCCTCTAGGTCTTCATTTTTCTATTTCTCCTCTATAACCAAGTTGTCACTCACCTACCTTCCAACCACTGTTAAGTTACTGAATTCCTCTCTATGAGACAGAAAAACAGACAGGTAGTATTCAACCATAGGTTACGGAAAGAGGGCTTCAGAAGTCAAGCATCTTGTAGAAAGGCTCCGAGACACAAATTTCTCGGGTTTAGAAGCCTAGGCCTTTCCCTCTCCCTTTAATGTACCAAGTTACATTCATGATTCTCCAGAAATGTGAGCTCAAATGTTGTTATAACACGTTTCAAAATAATTGTTGTGATAAAATTGTTCAAGGAGTCATCCTGAGTTTAAACCATCTGTCTGGCATTTACTGAAGCAATTGCTAAAGATATTCTATGCATACAGATGAGATTTTTCTCAACAAAAATGCAAAAATGTTTTCACATCTGTTGTTTTTGTTGATATGTCACCTAGATTAGCAAATTCTTTCCTACGAAGGAAACAGGGTGAAAACACAGAACATTTTTAATGAACACATTTTTAAATGAGTCTTAAAATTATGTCATCTTTCCAACCATCTTTTTCTACTGCTACTCTATGACAATCATACTAAAATTATGTATGTGTGTATACATACATACACACGCATGCACACACGTGCATACACACATGCACACATACATGTACGTGCGCATGCATATGTACACACGTATGTGCAGATACATACACTCATACTTACACACATCCACACAAACGCACATACATACATATATGCATACTTACATCTAAAGAGACAGAGAGAGAAATTTTCAGTATCTCAAGTCAACTGACACTGTGACTAATCTTTAAACATGTCTAAGACTTCAAATCACAAACTGGAAAATTCACGCATTAAAGTCCATCAGAACTGGTCTATAGAAGTGAAGAAATTTATATGCAATTGATGTTACACAGTATCCAAGAATTCTAAAACATAAAGAATACACTCATTCCATATTCCAAAAGATAGATATATTCCAATGTGTAGCAAATAATTGTACCATATGAACATGTATTGTTCTGACTGCCCAGCAGGCCCTCGTTTCAGGCGCAAGCACCACCGCGGCCCTTTCTTTGGTTATCTGCCCTCCCCCGAAAGCTGGGACTCTGGTGGTACTGCCAATCATACTACACTGCACACCTCATGCCTTCTTTGTGATGGGCTGGCAATAAATACAGTGCTGACGCATGAGAGTGCTCAACCTACCTACCAGAGGAATTGGTCCAGAGACGAGCACAAGACTTAATTAAGCTAAGGTGAGCCGTCCCTGCAAAGGATTTCACATACGAACTTCAGGTCTTTCTTCTGGATCTAACTGTGATGATAGAAGCGTGGAGCAGTCAGCAGCTGTAACCTGTACATTACGGTTCTCCAGAGAAACAGATACAAGAAGAGGTGTATAGACAGGCAGACAGACAGAGAGATAGATAGATAGACAGATATAGAAAAAGATTTATTTTAAGGAATTGGCTCATGCAATGGTGAAGGCTTGGCAAGTCCAAAATCTACAGAGCAGCCTGGCAGGCTGGAGACCAAGGGAAACATAGCAGTTCAAGTTCAAGAGCGGTCTGGTGGCAGAACTCCTTCTTACCAAGGGGAGGTTCTAGTCTCTGTTCTGTTAAGGCCTCCAACCGATTGGATGAGGCCCACCCACATAATGGAGGACAACGTGCTTTACTCAAGGTCCGCCAATTTACATGTTAATCTCATCCAAAAAACACCTTCACAGAAACATCCAGAATAATGTTTGACCAAGTACCTGGACGCCATGGTCCAGCCAAGCTGACACCTAAAATTAACCATCACAAGTTCACCTCTTATCAGCTGCAGACGTATCATGTTATGCATATTAAGTTGCTTTTTTTCCCATCAGTATTGCCTTCAGTGTACAGATTCTTTATTATTTGTTGTCAGAAGTTTGCTGGCAGAAATGGGTAGGATACAATCTTTGGCTTTAAAGACTACAGTCTGAAGAGAGTAGGACGTGCACAAAGGGAATATTACTTTGCTCTTCCTACGCTGGACTGGAATCAGCCTGATAACTCTGTCCTGGCCAGCTCTTCCCCTGGCCTTCGTGGCACTTGATAACTGGCCTGGCACAGAATGCGTGTGAAGTGGGAAGACCTCAGAAGAAGAAGATACGGTCGACAACTATTATTTGCCTGCCTGGCTCCTCTCCCTTATTCTGGGAACAGCTCTGCTCCTTCCGTGGGGGAACTGCTTCTACTCAAATTCCAGCTACGCAGTCTGGGTACGATCCACCCGTGCCCCTGGCCATAGCATAAGCATAATCCAAGCCAAGCCAATTCTCTCTCCAAGGTTTTCTGAATTAGGACTAAGGGAGGAAAAATAGATGCTCTAAATAGACGCTCTAATAGAAAAACTAAGGATGTGACCCTAGCACTCGCCAGCAACTTGTCTACAGCCATGTGGAAGAGGTCTGTTTGGAAGAACGACAGAGTCATGGAAGGGGAATGAGAGATAAGAGAGAAAGGATAAAAGGAATCCTGACAGTGAGAAGGCCTTAGTTCCAATCACCCCTAACGCCTACATGAATAAACCCTTCCTCTAGTTTGGTTACATGAGCCAGTAAATTCCCTTTTGCCTAAACTAGGCACAGTTGGGTTTCTACCACTAAGTCCTGACTAACAGACAGGAATTAAAGCAGAAAAGGGTAAAATAAAGCCAAGTGCATCTAGGATCATGAGGCAGAAGGACAGGTCAAGTTTATAAGAAAGGTAAAGAAGAGACCAACGTGTCTTAGAAAAGGAAAAGGTGAGAAAAGGGCAGGAAAAAGGTGAAGGAGAGGTGGGTGTAAAGAGCTGTACGTGGATTGTGAGCCCAGCGGCACCATATGCATGAACACTCGTGCAGGCATTTGCTTGAAAAGATGGTCTACGGCTGTCACTAGATCCTCGGAAAGGAGCCTGGTAAACAGATCGATGCTAAACTAAAGCAGGCTCTTGATTCCAGGAAGAAGTTAATGATAGATGATAAAGCATTTACTTTCTAATATCAAGAGTTTCTGAGAAAAGACCCGCAGCAGTTAGAACAAGGTGCTCTTCTCATGGAGAAGAGAAGGCATGCCAAAGAAAGTAAGAACAGTCATCCTAAGAGATCTCGATTCATTCTGCCTTCAGGTTTGACCCAAATGTAATTTCAAGCAGATCTAGCTCCTCTCCCAAATTTCCATCTAATTAGACATTTATGCCTAAATTTCCTTAAAGATTTATCAATTTTCACTCCATAATTACCTTGCCCAGAACTTTCACTTTAAGAATCTGGGTTTCTGGATACCCTGAAATTAGAGCAAAATCTGATGTAAATGTGCATTTCTTGAGAGAGGAGTTTGCATTTTTCACCAAATTCTGATTGCATTTTTCATCAAATTGCATTTTTCATATAAATCCTGTGACTTTATAAATATGTATGTAGTCAATTAAATAAAATCAAAACAACTTTATTCTTTCCTGTTTTGATTTAGTAGAAAGATTTGACAAGAAGATGATCCTAGAAAGCAGAAACAGAAGATAGTTTCCCAAATGCTATTCAGAGGAGGAAAATACAAAGAAAGGAAAGCTAAAGGACAAACTAACAAAACCACCCAAAAGAGCACTGCTGATCTCATCACTCCCAGGGATGTCACAAATTAAAATATCACTGAAATAAGATTCAAGCTTAATACAAACAACTCTCCGTATGTGGCGATGCTGACCATTTCTGCAGATCATCAGAACCCTTTTCTTTACTTCCCACCACCCCTTTAGTACTTTATATGCTCAAGCAAAGGACAGTCCAAGAACTGGAATGGAACTAAAATGCTGATCAATTACTACTTGCTAAAGTAAGTTTAAAGAATAAAAAAAAGATTAACGAGGGGAGAGAGAAAAACTACTTTATTATTCCACCTACAGATTTCACATTAATACATTTCCTGTTCAACACAGGCAGAGATTATTAAGGGCTTACTATAAATATGTTCAATTTCATGTACATCTATTCTTATATTGAGTCTTTTATTTATTATTTATTTTAGTTATTTAAATGAAATGTCAGTTCCAGTTTACCAGCTTTTTCGCTTTTATCTTCTAATGATTAAGTCACCAGATACACCTATCTTGGTTGTCTCAAAACAGTCAACTGTTTTAACTAATTTTTCAAGAGTCAAGTCTTGTTAATACTAGATTATGCATTCTGGGCAGGGGGATATAGAAAATCCAGAATCTGACAGTAATTTGGCTGGCCAGCCTTCGAAAGCAAAGTCACTAAATATACCTGCCAGTTGATTTGATTAAGTAGATCTGCCACCCATGAGATCGTCTTTCTGAAATTTGGTAGAGGTATTAATCACTCCAGTTTCTGTGCCAAAAAATATACCACCAATTCTACTAATAATTATTATCAAAAGGAATACAAAGTTCACCTTCACACTCAAATAAGTAAAGGTACAGCTTTCTACTTTATAAGAACATTTAAAAATAATTTTGAAAATTGTTTAAAAATCCAGGAACCACTTAAAATGTTCATCTCCTATGATTCAAGGTCTAAGAAAGATTTTAGTGATTTTTAATATATATATAAACTTAAAACATCAGGTTTTAGAAAACTAAGGGTTCTGAAAGAGCAGTGAAACCCTTAAACATACTGTGCCTGGGCATTCTAATCTCTAAGACTGCCAGCAACTATAAGACTTGGAGAGAATAGAACTAGTATCGTGCTTGGGGCTTCCCTTGTGCCAGATACACAAGGAGTTCCACACACAGTATTTCATTAAATATAACAACAATTCTCAGTTCATTTTTAGAGGTAAGAAAACTGAGGCTCAGCGATTAGGGGACTTGCCCATGGACATACAGCTACACAGCAGCAGATCCCAAATCTTAAAAGCCACATCTGTCCTAACTCAAGTTCAGACACTACATTGCCCTAAATTTAAAAAGTAAAATAGGGCTTCCCTGGTGGCACAGTGGTTAAGAATCTGCCTGCTAATGCAGGGGACACGGGTTTGAGCCCTGGTCCGGGAAGATCCCACGTGCCGCCGAGCAACTAAGCCTGTGTGCCACAACTACTGAGCCCTGTGCTATAACTACTGAAGCCCGTGCACCTAGAGCCCGTGTTCTGCAACAAGAGAAGCCACCGCAGTGAGAAGCCTGTGCACCGCAAGGAAGAGTAACCCCCCGCTCGACGCAACTAAAGAAAGCCCGGCACAGCAACGAAGACCCAACACAGCCAAAAATAAATATAAACAAATAAATAAATTTATTTTTAAAAAGAGAGAGAGAGACATAATTTGAGAGCAAATCACAAAAGACAACAACAACAACAAAGTAAAATAAACAATACCAGCACTCAAGAGACAATTCCAACTGCTTTGAAGTAAGACACTGAACTTCATCCATACTTTACCAAAGAAAATCATGATATAAATGCTGAAGATTAGGTTTTCAGACAAATTCACTAAAACTTATTCAAGCCATTATATAGCATAAGCCATCAGCACCCAAATCTCCTAAAATTCCTAATTTGGGAGCTGCTCTAAGCAATAAAGAAATTAAACAGGAAGTTGTGGTGAGTCTGAGCAGGTGGCAAAGCAGCATTTCAGAGAATTTTAAGGAAGCTAAGTAATGACTCCACGCGTTCCAGCAGCAGGGCAGGGGAGGACTTCACAAAAGGGTCTACCAACAGCGAGCGAGGATCTGGACGAAAGGGGGCATTATTAGCTGTCGCTACACAAAGCTAATTTACGTCTGTTTTTAGATTCAGCACCATCTTTGTGGAAACAGATTTAGGAAAATCTCTAACGAACACTGAAACCTTTTATACCTAATCCTGAATTAACCAGAAAATCTAATTAGCCTGAAAAATTACACCTCTCAGCATTCTTCTTTGTTTAGTAAATATTCTGTTTGCATAACAGATATTTTGAAAATACTCCGTATGGTGAAACTGCACATACAGTATGATTCTTTCTTTGTAAATACACAGATATATTTAGGATTGTATAATTAAAATCTGTATTTTTAAATACAATAAACATCTGTATTAACAGTCCACATAATATGGGAATAAAGACTAAAAAGAAATATTTAAATATTCTTCAATTAGAAACAAAGCTTCAATCTATAAAAAATTACAGAATTGATTTTGTGAACCTAGTGTACTATGATAACACCTAGAAATGTTGATGAATTGTTCCATATATAAAATTTTCCAGATGAATTTAATATTAGATTTCAAATACCAGAAATACATTCGTTTAGCACTGTCAATGAAGAAACTTTCTATAAATATATCTGCCAATATAAACAAGCTAGTATAGAACATAAACATTTCTAGATTCATAGTCATCATAAGCATTCATATTGTATTTTTAAAATCACATGATTCTCAGCTTTACAGCATTTTGGCCTTCCTCCTGAAGCCGTCCCTGCTCCTGGCGTCCTGTCAGCCGCACGGATGAAGGGCTGCCGTCGCCACTTGCCAGCTTTAGACCTCACTTTCTAACTACAGGGAACCGGGAAACTTGATACTCAAGGCTGGTAAGACACACATATTAAAGGAATATTAATGAGATCATGAGAGAAAAATAGGGCATCAGGAGCAAAGCGTATAATTTTTAAGGCTGTTCTAAGGTTTGGAGCTCGGAACTAACACTGATTTTTCAGTTTCATCTTCATATCAACCATTAGTATAAACTTTGAAATGACCTAAAAACTTGATCTGATGAAGACCCTGCATATGATGTACCCAATTTAAGGGGGGGGGGGTGGAGACTGAATATTATGATTTTTTTGTTGTTGTTGCGGAGCACAGGCTCCGGACACGCAGGCTCAGCCGCCATGGCTCACGGGCCCAGCCGCTCCGCGGCACGTGGGATCTTCCCGGACCAGGGCACGAACCCGCGTCCCCTGTGTCGGCAGGAGGACTCTCAACCACTGCGCCACCAGGGAAGCCCTATGATTTTATTTTCACTCAAATTTTGGAATCTCTCTATTGCATTACAGCTTTCTAGCCCCAACTTCACCTCTCTAATAACATTCTTCATAGAGCCTATGCTGTGTCAAAGGTCATAGCACTGCTGGACGGCTGTTTTTCAAGCAGAAACATGCATCTTTGATGGGACATTAATCTAGGTCTCCCCTTCCATGTATTTGTGGCTAAACGCTGGTCATTATTACAGAAGCATTTAGCACATCTACTATGTACCAGGGTACTATGCTAGGCACCAGACAGACAGAGAGATCAAGACATGGTAGACAGCTTGGCCTTGGAGACCACAGACTGACTAGTGAGAAGAAAGAAAACAATCATAAGTGTGATGAGTACAGCAAAGGAAAAAGACAGGGCATGATGGAAGCTTGTGATGAGAGGATCCCCCAGAGAACTTTCACCACTGCCAAGTGGCAAAGAGGCCATCCTCTAACCAAGACTGTTAAGAGGTCAAGACAATGAGTACTTAAAAACTACCATTAAAAACTTACCAATCACTTCCAGTTCTGGGAAAAAGGAGGAAATGTACTTTCCCCTATTCCTCACACTAGGTATAAATAAAACCATAATATATAAAACAAACAGAAGACAACTCTGAAAGGCAGAGAGAAGGTAAACCAACTGTGACCTCAGGACCCAATGAACAACAAACCGGTGAGTTCCCTGGGTTTAGTTGTGGCTTCATACACCACAGGTTTGAAGAGGGAAGTCAGGGACTTCCCTGGTGGTCCAGTGGGTAAGACTCTGCACTCCCAATGCAGGAGGCCCAGGTTCGATCTCTGGTCGGGGAACTAGATCCCACATGCATGCTGCAACTAAGAGTCCACATGCCACAACTAAGAGTCCGCATGCCGCAACTAAGAAGTCCGCATGCCGCAACTAAGAAGTCCGCATATCGCAACTAAAAACTGGTGCACCCAAAATATAATAAATATTAAAAAAAAAAAAGAGGGAAGTCAGCAACCCAGAAACACCAACAGGCAGACCAAAAAAGCCCCAACAAATCCCTGCTCTACATCTGGCAGAAGATCCAGAAAAGGGTAAGACCAGCAAGACTGAAAGGTTTTGGATATTACCACACTAGTCCAGCCAAATGCCACAGAACAAACCGCCGATTCCACGCACAGACCACCAGTGGCGGCAAGCAGGGCTGTAACAGGCACCCTACAACCCCCACTGGGGTGGTGTCAGAGAAGGCAGAGGCGGCAACCCGGGAGGTCACTGCCAGACAGTCACAAGACCCCCCAACCTATGTACATACACACAGAGGGCGCTTACTGGAGACTCAGAACCTGCACCACCGCCGAGCAGCAAGGAGGCCATCCTCTGACCAGCACATCGGTGGAGGGCATGTGGGCCAAGGAATGAGGCACTGCCGCCACCCCCCGCCCCGGCCAGGAAGGCAGCAGGGAGATGTACTGGGGAGCCAGGCACTAATGAGTAACTCTCAGAGAAGGCGAAAAACATGGGTACTTGAAGAGGTTAAAGCCTCTGTCTGGTACCTACAACTACATCAAACCTTAAACACAGTCCACTTTCTAGCCCGTTGAACATAACACTGCACGCTAGAGGCCTATTTACTTCCATTCCTATTACCCAATAAAACATGTCTGGCTCTCAACAAAAACTACGAAGCATGGCAAAAGGCAAGAAAAAAATCATCTAAAGAGATAAAGGTAGCATCAAACTCAGATACGGCACAGATGTTGGAATTATCAGGCGGAATTTAAAATAACTACTATTAATATTTTAAGGGCTGTAAAGGAAAAAGTAGGCAACATACAAGAACAAATGAGTAATGCAAGCAGAGGGATGGAAAATCTAAGACAGAATCAAAAAGAAATGCCACAAATTAAAACACTGTAACAGAAAAGAGAAAATGCCTTTGATGTGATGATCAGTAGACTGGACACGGCTGGGAAAAGAATCAATGAGCTTGAAGATACGTCAACAGAAATTTCCCAAACTGAAAGCAGGATAAATACCAAAAACTTGCACAAATACCAAAGTACAAAAAAACGCACACAAACTGCAGAAAACCAAAGATGAAGAGAAAATCTTGAAAGAAGCCAGAAGCAAAAACACTGAACTAGTGAAGAACAAGAATAAGAGTTACAGCATACTTCTCTCTGGAGACCATGCAAACAAAAAAATAGTGGGTAAAATACTTCAAGTGTTGAAAGAAAAAAATCACCAACAAGAACTCTGTATCTAAAGAAATCATGCGTCAAAGTGAAGCACTTTCCTGAACAAACAAAACTGAGAGAATTCAGCACTAGCAGACCTGCCTGCAAGAAATGTTAATACTCTTAAGATGGCATTACTCCCCAAATCAACCTACAGATGATCCCTATTAGAATCCCAGCTGGCATCTTCAAACCTGCCTCTGCTCCATCTTCACACCTTCCCTCTGTGTGGTGCCCCTCTGCCTCTCTATGGACATCTGTGGTTGCATGTAGGGTCCAGGATAATGTCCTCATCTCAAAATCCTTACCTTAATCATATCTGCAAAGGCCTTCTTCCCCTCTTCAGCCTACAATAGCAAAAATATCTTGGAAAAAGAAGAAAGTAGGAGGAATCAGTTTACTCAATTTCAAGACTATTATATAGCTAGAGTAATGAAGCCTGCGTGGTATTAGAGGAGGGACATACATGTCTCTGAGTGAAACAGAAGAGATGGCCCAGAAACAGACCCATACAAGTGTGGCCAGCTGATTTTTGACAGAAGTGTAAAAGCAATTTATTGGAGGAAAGATAGCTTTTC
The DNA here is from genome assembly GCF_003676395.1 of Aethalodelphis obliquidens. Taxonomy (NCBI): domain Eukaryota; kingdom Metazoa; phylum Chordata; class Mammalia; order Artiodactyla; family Delphinidae; genus Aethalodelphis; species Aethalodelphis obliquidens. Next base: position 23,625,353 of record NW_020837967.1, on the reverse strand, counting down.
AACGAACAGTACTGTAGTAATCAGATACCCACAGGCCAAAAAAAATGAACCCTGATTTAACCTCATACAAAAATTAAACTCAAAATGGATCACAGGGACTTCCCTGGTGGAGCAGTGGTTAAAAATCCGCCTGCCAATGCAGGGGACACGGGTTCATGCCCTGGTACGGGAAGATCCCACATGCCGCGGAGCAACTAAGCCCGTGTGCCACAACTACTGAGCCCACGTGCCACAACTACTGAAGCCTGTGCACCACAACTACCGAAGCCCGCGTGCCTAGAGCCCATGCACCACAACAAGAGAAGCCATCACTATGAGAAGCCTGTGTACCGCAGCAAAGAGTAGCCCCCACTCACCTCAACTAGAGAAAGCCCGTGCACAAAACCAAAGACCCAACACAGCTAAAAATAAATAAATAAATAAATTGATTTTTTTTAAAAATGGATCACAGATTCAAATGTAAAACTATAAACTTTTAGGGGAAAAAAAATACTTGAGGCAAATATTTAGAATCTAAACCTACTGTGATGGTTAATTTTGTGTGTCAGCTCAGCTGGGCCAGATATTTGGTGAAGCATTATTCTAGATGTTTCTGTGAGGGTGTTTTGGATGCAATTAACATTTAAATTGGTGGACTCTGAATAAATCAGGTTGCCCCCTGCCCCCAACAGAGTGGGTGGCCTCATCCAGTCAGTTGAAGGCCCTCAGACAACGGAAGACTGACCTCCCGTGCAAGAATAAGTTCTGCCAGCAGACAAACTTCGGATCTGAACTTCAACACTGGCTCTCCCCTGGGTCTCCGGCCTACCATCCCACCCTGCAGGTGTTGGACTTGCCAACTTGTATAATCACATAAGCCAATTCCTTAAAATAAATCTCTCTCCATGCACACACACACACACACACACACACACACACGCCTTATTGCTTGTTTCCCTGGAGAACCCTGACTAATAGAGCTATATAGCGAGTTCTTAAGATTTGACACAAAAGCCTGATCCATAAAAGGGAAAATTAATAAATTGGACTTTATCAAAATTAAAAACCTTTGCTCTGCAAAAGACACTGTTAAGAGTACAAAAAGACATTGGGAGAAAATATTTGCAAATTATATATCTGACAAATGACTAGAATCTAGACTATACCAAAAAAAGACTCTCTAATCAGCTTGATGCTTTGTGATGACCTAGAGGGGTGGGATAGGGAGGGTGGGAGGGAGGCTCAAGAGGGAGGGGGTGTGGGGATATATGTATGCATATGGCTGATTCGCTTTGTTGTACAGCAGAAACTAACACACCATTGTAAATTGCAATTACACTCCAATAAAGATTAAAAAAATAAAAAGTAAAAAAATTTAAAAACTCTCCAAACTCAACAGCACAAAAGTCTAATTAAAAATAGGCAAAAGCCTTGAAGAGACATTTCAATGAGAAGGATCTACTGATGGCAAATAAGCACATAAAAGGTGTTCAACATCATTAGCCATTCGGGAAATGGAAGTTAAAATCAGGAGCAATCACTACACACCTATCAGAATGGCTAAAATAAAAAAGAGACAACACCAAATGCGGGTGAGCATGCAGAGGACCTGGACCACAAGCACTGCTGACGTAAGTGTAAAATGTGCAGCCGCTCTAGGAAACAGCTTGGCAGCTTCTTGAAAAATTAAACGTGCAACTGCCATATAACTGCTGCTTAATTTTCTTGAAAAGTTAAACAGCAATTATACACACGGGCATTTATGCCAAAGAAATAAAGAAGGTACGTTCACACAAAAACCTGTGCACAAACGTTTATACGTAGCAGCTTTGTTTGCAAAAGCCAAGAACTGGAAACGCAGACATTCTTCAATGGGTGAATTATTTTTAAGTACGGTACATCCATACCATAGAATACTAGTTAGCAACAAAAAGAACAAACCCTGATACACACAACAACCTGGATCAACCTCCAGAGAATCATGTGGAATGATAAAAGCCAATCCCGGGGACTTCCCTAGTGGTCCAGTGGTTAAGAATCCACCTTCCAACGCAGGGAACGCAGGTTCAATCCCTGGCTGGGGAACTAAGATCCCACATGCTGCAGGGCGACTAAGCCCACATGCCACAACTAATAAGCCCACGCGCCACACCTAGAGAGCCCACGCATCTCAACTACTGAGCTTGTGAGCCACAACTAGAGAGAAGCCCACGTGCCGCAAAGAAGAGCCTGCACACTGCAACAAAGATCCCGCGTGCCGTAACTAAGACCTGACACAGCCAAATAAATAAATAAATAAATAAATAAATAAATATTTTTTAAAAAGCCAATCCCAAAAAGCTACATAGGCTGTGAGTCCATTTATATAACATTCCTGAAATGACAATATTATAAAAATGGAGAACAGATTAGTGGTGGTGAGCGGTTAAGCGGCGTTGGGGGTGGGAGGGGAGCGGGTGTGGCCATTAAGAGGGCAACATAAGGGTTCGTGGTGTTGATGGAAACGCCCAGCATCTCACCTGTACCAACATCAACACCCTGACTGTGATACTACGGTCCAGTCTGGCAAGACGTTACAACGGAGGTAAATGGACAGAGGGCACAGGGGACCCCTCACTATGGTTTCCTACCACTGCTTATGGAGCTACAATCATCTCAAAATGGAAGTTTAGTTAAAGAAGACTGATCAGTACTACCATGTCAGAAGAATGAAAATCTCCTAGCAGAGACACGGCGGGGAGGGCGTAGATACTGACTGGGAAGGGGCTCATGGCTTTACACAAGCACAAATCTATCAAGCCATACATTTAAGATTAGTACAATTTACACACGTGATTATATGCTATGCCTCAGTGAAAAATTATTTTAAGTTGCCTTTTGGTGATTAATCTTGTTCACTGTAACCATGATATGATTATATATAATTTTTTTTAACTGTCTGTACATTTATCAACAATGAAACCGTGGGCAGCTTTTAGCAGAAGCTGTTTAGGTGGGGTGGTGAAGCCATATGAGACCAGGTTAAGGAATGAGCAGGAAATGAGCGAACACAAAGAAGCAAATACGTGCAACTCTTTCCAGAAGTTGCCAGTAAAGAGTGATAAGGTGATACTCGGAAGGGAAGGTATTGCTGAAGAGCTTTACTAAAATAGGAAAACATGAGCAAATGTACATCCTGAAGGAAAAAACTTGGTAAATAATGAGTCTAAAGCCATACGAGCACAACGCTACACAATGTTTAGCAAAAGGTTTGTGAAAAAGAGGGAAAAGCAAATATGAAGAGACCACTCATTGATAGAAGATGCCACGCCTGCACTGCCTGTACTGGGGGGAGATCACTGATGACACTGGTGCACCTGTAGGTTTCATGGTGGGAATAACTGTAACAGAAACGACGACGACAACCGTAATGACAGCTCTGTGGTTCCGAATGCATACTGCGATAGCCAGCCCCGAGGTGACCCTTAATGTCCCGTAGCCTGACATTCACACTCTGTGCTGTAACCTCCACACAGAGCAGGGCTGAGCTGTGTGATTGCTAAGACATGACAGGGCGCAACTTCCAACATCGGGGCATAAAAGACAACGCAGCTTCCACCCTCTTCCCTCTTGGATGGCTCTGTCTAGGGGAAAGCTAGTCACAACATTCAAGCATCTGCAAAGAGGCCCAAACAGGACCACGGGAGTGACCATCCTAGAGGCAGCTGCTCCGGCCCGGCCAAGACTTCGTAAGACGCCAACCCCGTGAGAGACCCTAAGCCTTTAAAACCACCAACTAAGCTGCTTCTGAATGACTGAGCCACAGAAACTGTGACATAATAAATGTTTACTGTTTTAAGCCAGGAGATCTAGGGGTAATGTATTAAGCAGCAGTAGATACCTACTCTACCTGCTTGAGTGCCAGGCACGCTAGGTATACAGGAACCCACTCGTGATCCCCATGTCAAGAGGAGGAAACTGAGACACACAGAAGTTAAGTAACTGGCCCCAATTATCACTCAGCCGGCAAGAGATACGGACCCGGATTCAAATCTAAGGACAGCTCGATTAACTGCTGTGCATATGTCCTCCCCAAGCAGAAGCAGTTCCCACCCCACAGTTTTCACTTCTGCCGTGAAACAGAAGGCAAGACTATCTGCTAAGACAGCAGGGAAAAGCAGGTGAATCAGAGAACTGAATAAAACGGAAAAGGTCTGAAACAGCTGCCACGAAGAGCTAGGACGAGGTCTGGCTAGAGAAATCGAACAGGATTTCCAAATAGTCCAGGAGAGGTTAGGAGCCATGACCCTCCACGTAGTGAATTTAAGATGAGCACGATGAAGAGAACACAGGGCTGCTAGTGGACCTACACATAAAGCGTAATTTCAGGTGTGAAACAGTGGTGATGGCCAGATGGAAGAGAAAACACATGTCTTTCCCAAGTCCAACTAATACATACGGAGCCACGTGCAGAAAAATTCCAGGACACACGAAAAGAAATATTCTACATCAAAGTATCACGTAAGGACTGAAGAAAAGACTAAGACGAATGAGGATAAACTGACAGCAACCGCCTTGATCTCAAGCATCAGAAGTTTTTCTAGAGAACCTTCCCTTTTTCCTGTCTCCACTCAAAATGTCACAAGAAAAATTAAAACCTATAAAAGAAAAAGAACATACTAGTTCCATTACCATCAGACACACCTTAAGAGCAGCCTCACTGACTGAATTTGATGAATAAAACTTACAACAGAGCTTTAGGCCCAAAATTTATCAAATTCACTAATAATTAAACTTTTCTAAACACATTTCAGTTTCACGCATGTGCTTTTAAAATTACTTCACTTTACTTGACAAATTGACACAAAGGGGCTTCCCTGGTGGCACAGTGGTTCAGAGTCCACCTGCCGATGCAGGGGACACGGGTTCGTGCCCTGGTCCAGGAAGATCCCACATGCCACAACGGGAGAGGACACAACAGTGAGAGGCCCGCGTACCGCAAAAAAAAAAAAAAATTTTTAAATAGTAACACCTATAATTAAACGGTTATGAAGGTGGCACAAGTGTTCCATCGTCCACTTTCAGTCTTACCCTTATCTGCTCAGTGGAGCTGCTGCTAAGCTCATCACCGGACTCTGAATCGTGATGTATCCGTTCCGAGCCTTCTCCTGCTGAATCACAAGACTGTTCCTGGGAGAAGCCAGCTTTCTCTACGTCCAAGAACTCCGGACCAGGAAAGTGACCAAATAACCGTGTCCTATTCTGGCCAGAAACTTTGGGAGAATGTGAGTCACTGTTGAACTTTCCATTATTATGGGTCAGGTCCAGGCTGAGGTTGACAGTCTGACCTGGAATATAACTGGGTCCAAAATTCTGATTGGCATCACGAGTAAGACCTGTTCCTTGCACAGACGGCGACGGCTTTCCAAAACTTGAAAGCTCGGGCAATTTGCTCACATTTTCTGTGGACCTCTGCAGGTGGAGACTCTGCATCGTTTTCACAGAATGATTCGGCAGCCCCGCTGCCTGTTTCACAGGTGGCATCAGGGCTCTGCGGCCGACCTCCCTCACATACTGGGCAGGCACGTAAAACGCTTTGGAGTTCTCATCCAGCTTCACCTGCCACCAGTCATCGTTGGTCTTCTTCACCAGGATATATCGCTCCCCTTGTTTGATCACGACCTTTCTGTCCTTCGCTTCGTATTCGTAATCATATTCCACTTCAATATACACCTGCCCTGGAACAATCTTCCCACCTCTGTCAGCCATTTTCATTCCGTAATATTCACCTCTCAAAAAGGATGCTTTGCCACATTATGGCTCTGTGGCTTGTTGGATCGATACGGCTATTTTTATTTAAATGAAGGAAGAGAATGAAGAAAAAAGTTAACATAGTCTGGATTTTTAATATTCATTCACAAGCATCATAGAATAAAGAACATTACCTTCAAATCTCAAACCCAGAAATTAAACATGTGTCTAATATTGTATGTATGGTCCTGCATTACAAACGCTCTCATTCTAACTGTAATCTACATTTTTCAGTCGTTTATGACCAAAACTGAACCAATGACTGGAATGGTAAATACGCTAACCAACCAGACGTACGACTATCAAAAATAAGAGGTGAGAAGAACTTTCCTTCCTTTCATGACTACCTCAAACCTCCTTCACTTTCTTAGAAAGGCTCACTAACAATAACTAATACATGTTAGGCACTTACCAAGGCCAGGCATTGCTCTAGGTTCACTGTATGCCTTATCAAAAACCCTCTTGGAAGCTGAGGCTGAATTTCAATGACCCTGAATTTCATTCACTGACCCTGTATTCTTTATTTTCTAAAATGATCAAGTGCATTAGTGAGCTTAAAAAAGTTACCCAAATATATGTTTCATTTTCTAATATAAACTGATTAAAAAGCAGCATTGTATTTTTAGGCAAAATACACACAGAGAAAAGAATCTGCTAGTTTACTTTTGTTTCCTCTTACATCCACCCCAGGACAACGACATCCTCCTTAGCTGAATCCCACAAATCCCAGCAAGTAACCAGTCTTTTTATTTGTAAATTTTACACACACACACACACACACACACACACACACACACACACACACACA